>NC_056732.1:1424522237-1424792237 GCF_019279795.1 Protopterus annectens
ATAAAAGTAAGCAAATTTTGCAATAAATATGTTGACTAACTTTAGGAGATATAGAATTAAGGGATTGTATATGCACAGAAGCAGCCCAACTGAACAGTGCTTAGTAATCTGATATTGTTGCATAATAAATTAATTACTTAGTGGACCACAATCCAGTTTCCTAATAAATAAATGAACACATAAAATAATAAAGGAATAATTTAATGCCTATATATTTTCAGAATTAACAAAATGCAAAAGTTTTCTGCAACGTACAAACACTCTATTCCAAGTTTGAGCATGACGGAATAATAAACATATGTAAAATATAAATGCGCTAAGTAATCCAGAATTAAACCAGGGAACATAATAACAGGTTATCATACAACCCTTTGGATAATGCAGTTCAAAGTTGTATAGGTTCATGGTTCAGATTTCAAGCTTATGATCAACCAAATAGAAGAAGCCTGAGTGCCACAAAGCATTGTTAATATTTTCTACTGCCCATCTACAAAGCAAAGCAAGGTCCCATAGCAGGGCTAGCCACCTGACAGTGTAAACCTTGGTTCTAGATGATTGCCACTGTTGAAATGACACCCCAGCATCATGTGCATAAATGGAAAAATGGGTGTCTGGATGGATCTACAAAGCAAGGTTATTTCTGAAAAAAAAGTTGATGATTGATGTCTTCTGAATGAATGGGACAGCATGAGCTCAGTGTATGTCACTTTTTTTTTGTATTGATATTTATGTTTAGCATTCAGTTGCAAGAATTAGTTTTTTCCCACAGTTGGTGTGTTCCTTGCACTGATGTTCAAACAAAACTACATCAGACATTACTTTAAAGATTAGAGTGAAACCAAGGAACTACATATCATAAGTATAGCTTTTAGTGAATTACAAAATACTTTTGAGCTGTTTGATCCATATGAGAATTTCCAACATGACAAAACAATATCCAGATATACCTTCTTTTCTACGTGTCATAAATCTTGGTCTAAAATAGATGCCTTCTTAATCTCTCAGTTCTTTTGGTCATATAAGCTAAAATATAGCATTTCACCTAGATCTATCTCGAATCATTCTAAAATTAATATATTCATAAACCTGCTAAATTTCAGCCCAAACATATCTTATTTTAATAAGTGGACTTTAAATCCAAAAATTATTCAGAAACAAGAAGTAGCTAAAGAGATAAACAGTATACTCACTCAATTAGATGAAGAAATCCTAATTACTCCAATACCTTATGATAAGCAATGGGAAGCTGCAAAAGCAGTTATTAGAGGTGTCATAATTAAAAATCTGCCTGGTTTAAGAAAAAATATAATGATGCCAAAACCACATTAGAATCGCAAATTGCATCAGCAGAACTACAATTACAACAAAAATATTCAAAAGAATTAGAGGAAAAATGTATGGAATGGCAAAAACAACTTCATAAGCATTACGTAGAAAATTTTACTTGTTTAGAAAGCAGGTCTTTATATCAATACTCAGAATGGGCTCAAACAACCTCAAGATTTCTAGCCAGGCTAATAAATATTAAAAGTGGCCCACCAAAAATTAAAGAATTACATTATGAAAAACATAAATTTCAGGAAAACCAAGACATATTAAATGTATTTGAGAACATATATAAAAGGCTGCTCAACATGCATTTACCACACTCAAATGACAAATTTAATGAGTTCATTCAACATTTAAATTTCCACAAGTTACACAAGAACAACAAAAACATTTAGGGGCACCATTACACCTAACAGAGATAAAAGAAGCAATAAAAAATCTCAAGCCAGGTAAATCTCCAGGACCTGATGGATTTACCTCTGAATTTTATAAAATATTCTCAGAACCGGTCTCTAAAGTCCTACTTAAAGTATATAATTATATAATACAACATGAGATAACAAACTTAAATATAAATAATTCTAAGACCATCCTTCTACTTAAACCGAATTCCCACTAATTATATACCAATAACCCTCATAAATGCTGACTTTAAAATCTTTGCTCAAATTTTAGCCAACGGGTTGAAGAATATACTTCCCTCTATTATATCGCATAACCAGTTAGGTTTTATGGTACATAGGCAAACAAGTGATAACACTCTGTTATTAGACACACTTATCAGATTACTGAAAACAGATAAACATCCCAAATACATTATTGCTGCAGATGCTAGTAAAGCTTTTGACAGAGTAAATTTAAACTTTTTATTTAATGTTATGCCTTTATTTGGTTTTCCTGAAGAATTTATTAATAAAGTTAAGGTTTTATATCAGATGGCCTCAGCTTCCATTCAGATTAACAATAATAAAACAAAACCTATCCCCATTTCAAATGGCACGAGACAAGGGTGTCCACTTTCTCCTTACCTCTTTAATTTATACCTAGAACCTCTACTTCTTTATATATCCCAGAAATCTTTTCTACACATTCCAAAAGTATTAAATACTAACATTATATATTCAGCATTTGCTGACGACTTAAATGTATACTTACAACTCCACACAACAGATCTTCCTAAAATACTGGCAGCCATTGAAAAATTCTCAGAAATTTCAAATTACAAACTAAATCCAAACAAATCCCAACTTTTCTCACTAAATCCCATAGGACGTATGCACTTTTACTTCCCAGAGAGCAAAATAAAGATAACTTATCAACTAAAATACTTGGTGGTAATATATACTCCCAATTTTAGTGAAATTATTAAAAATAAATTAACCCATACCTGGAATACTATTGAAAATGATATGAACAGATGGAAAAATATCAATATGTCTTTGTTGTCAAAAAGCAGTATCGTTAAGATGAACATGCTACCAAGAATTCTTTTCCAAATGAACACTACCTTCACAATTATACCTCAAATTTTTTTTATAGACATGGAAAGAGGTATATCCAGATTTAGTTGGTATCCTTAATCTACTAGAATCAAATATGAAAAGCTTTTACGTCCTAAATCTAAAGGTGGGTTAGGGTTACCTGATTTTAAATTATACTACAGTATTATCCAGGCATATAGACTATGTCAAATCTTAAATTATGAATCAAACACAAACGTATGGTCCCCCTTATGGTCTAGAATTTGGTATAAACAACAATTACGAGAGCAATTAAATCTCCCAAATAAATACGTAATTATTATGAACTCACTCCAATATCTTGTAAACATTAAATTTCATACTAAAAATTTTGATAAACAAGGTACTAGTTTGTCCCAGTTAATTCTAAAAAATCGAACTACCAAGATGAAAACAATTTCTAGAGTCTATAAACTTATAAATGATATAAAAAATCAGAATTGTACTTTATTCTTCTCATACTGGCAGAAGAAAAACCCACAAATTACTGAACACAATAAAAAAGATGCCATTGAAAACACGCTCAAATTCAGCCCGTTCAAAAAGTTATTCTACACCCAACTTATGATTAACAATAATGCATACTTTACCCCTCAAAAAATTAGTAAATTTAATAACAAATACTCACCTGAATGTCCTCACTGCAAGAAACAACCAGCAGACATTCTACATGTTATGTGGGAATGTAATAAAGTTCATAACTTATGCCCCAGGATTCACTAATCTTCCGTGTAAGACTAAATTAGTCTTTCACAGAAAAGCCAGACTAAGAGTAAGATGGCAGCGCTCCATGCATATTAATGAGGGCTCACTGCCTCAACTCTAAAACTAACATGGAGCATGGACGAGTGTAGGGGGTGTGTCGGACTGCCGATCAGTCCAAAAACCCACACCCCTGCAAGTTTGAAACTCGGGAAATGTCTAGTTACATGAGCGAGTCCGCTCACATGTGTACATTCTAACACTAAACTCCCCCATATAGTAAACCCTGTACAAATATAAAAAGTAAAAGGAAATGTTTTTTTTTTTAATTTTCGATATAGCTGCCCGTATTTGCACGTGTTTGCATGGGTTTGCCCATTGCTTAGCTACAGTTAGCAGTTTAGACACAGAAGAGGAAAAATATATGCAAATTTAGTGAAATACTGATAGTGTAGTGGTTAGAACCTTCGCACAAAGAGAAGGCATTCCCGGTTCAAGTCCCACCACTACACTTTTCATTTTCTGTTGGAAATCTGTATACAAAAACATTTCCTGACATGTATTATTTAAAGTTTTGTAAAAAGCATTGAAATGTTATATGTAGCAATGAACGAATTTTATATATATATATATATATATATATATATATATATATATAGGAAGGTGAAATGGTTATGCATACTGATGCATGAGTAACTTATTTAAAGCAATGTAAAGCACTGCTAAGCATATTTTACCAGTATTGAGCATATTTATATTTAATTGCTCGTAGCTGAGCACTGCATTCACTAGCACAATGTCTTTGCATGGAGCTGCGCATCGTGCAAACTAGCGCAGATAGAACATGTTTGTGCATAGCTGTGCACCGCGCTAACCAGCGCAACGTCGGGCAACGTCGTGCAATGTCGGGCAAAATCAGGCAATGTCGAGCAACACTGAGCAAAGTCGGGCAAAGTTGAGCAAAGTCGGCTAAACATGGCCACACCTCCTTTACTGTACCTTAACCATTCAGGTCAGGCCAGTAGGAAAATAAAAAACAGTGACAGGGCTCAAACTCAGGATACTGTGCACTATAGTCACAGTACATAATCTCTAAGCCATGACAGCATTTCATAACCATGCACTTTCAACAGACACATATCTATCAAAGGAATATTAAACATTGCTAACACCAGCTAAGCAGGTGTGCCTACAGCTGAGTTTTTTCAAAACTGGCCAATCACAAATAAGTGTGGGAAATGAGGCATATTTAAGCTCCACAGGTGGGAATACTTGCCATAACTGGTTGTAGCTCCCTTCTGCAGTCAGCATGGCCGGTGTTGGAGAAGGCACTCAATTTCGAGCGCAACGTTGGGGCATTGAGGAGACCAAAGTAATGGTTTGGCTCCTTGTCCACAATCATGAGAAGAGACTCCTGCGGGCCAGTACCAGGGCACCCAATACAAAATGGAGGCCTGGAACTGTCTAGCTCATGATCTCACCAGTGCCACTGGCGTTCCTCAGACTGGTGAGCAGGTCAGGCAACATTACTCTGACCTGAAGCGATGTAAGGAGGATCAACTGGACCAGTGGATCCAGGAGGCCCATGGGATGGCAAATGCCCCAGTACTGAGTAAGTAGCCATTGTATTAAGTATTTAAGAATTGCTATTCTTGTCTATAATATGGATAGGTATGTCTCATTATCACTGCATTTACTTCACAGCTGCAGGTGTCCAGGTATGAATCCTCAAGCCCATGAAGATAGTCTGCAAAGGCTGTGTCACCAGGCAGGTTAGTAATTATTCTGCATGTACTGTTATATAAAATAAATGAGAGAGCCTTCAAAAAAGTGTTTTAACCCAATAAATAAAGGTGTAATAAATCTTTAATAAAAGTATAATTCCTGGAGTGCGTCTGTGTGATTTTCTTTGATATGTTGTTGTACTGTTGCATTTTAGAAATAGTACTGTTGTATTAAGCAGTGTTAGATAACCCACACTTGGGTAGGCCCATATAAAGTGGATGAATGGAGGGCCACTAGCTTTTATGCATATTTACAGCCCTTAACTGTTGGTTCATGCCCAGCATGTACAGGTTAATCTGGCACATGAGTAGCTTGGTATTGTTTTCCCTAGAAAAGTCAGTGTGCTGCCAGAAATGGATGGACCTGTTAACATATAACTGATAATTTCACCTGAACATATCTAGATAATTATATGAAAGTAGAGCTGTCAGTGTACCATCGCAGCAGTAGTGTGTGTGAGCAACTCTCAAAATATGTAGCAGTAACATCTGCATCCTGGACAGTTTGTATGTCAGATACAGCTCATGTATATAATGATCTAGCAAAATCCAATTGCACAATAGAAGGACATTGGGTAGTGTAATAATACATGTAAGGGACATATAACTGCAGTTAATAGGAATGTAGTGTAAACTAGAAGGATATATAAGTTGTTAATTGAGCTATCTTTTCCACCCTACTGTATCTGCATAAAAAATGCAATTCCACACCTCAATGGGTATGTCTAATCTCAAAACATTTGTTGGGGCATATGTCCTATTAGTTCATAAATATTTGCATTCATTTCTATGCATGTGCCCTGTTCAAATACCACACTATTTGGTGGTCTGTTGCCATCAATTAAACCCGCATGCTGTTGTAATGTCCACTATTGTTCTATATATGCATGTGTTATGCTTGCATTTCAACTGTTGAAACTCTGGTGTGTTGGGTTAATGGGAATACTTCTGCATGCTGTTATAACTAACTGGGAATGCTGTTGACTGTTACTAACCCATACCTTTATTAAATTATCCAAAATATAGTTTATATGGGAAGGCCAATCCCAGCGGACCCACCTGTCCCACCTCAGCTGGCCATGGCACCTGGCACCAGCAGGTCCGGTGCCCAGCCTGGGACCTCCTCCTCCATTGGCCCTGTGCCACCTTCAGGTGGAGGCGCTGCAGGGGATGGGGCTCGGTTACCCGTGCAAGCGTGGGTGGAGGAGGGCCACCTATCACCCTTCAAACGGTCCGGGCTGTGGTGCGTAGATAGATTGAGCGTTCTGTTGCAGAACCTCTACGCCAGCTTGAGGCATGAGTGGCGCAACTCCTGGGTCAGCCTGCCCCTCCTACACAGCCCCTAGCACAGCCACCCTCTGGTCTGTGAAGGTGCAGTGGTGACTGCCCATGGGTGGGGATCTCAGTTACACTGTTGCCATCTGTGGGCTCATGGGCTTGCGGTTTCCAACCATCCCTCCCCGTCAATGGTGTTCAACCACCACATGTGTAATATTCCACCCCTGTGTGCGTCTTCTTTGTCTTGTCTGTTTACCTCCCCAACCTACCTCCCCAAATTTACCTACTTCCCCTACCCCACATTCCACTCTCACCTAAAAACAAAAGGGCAATCTGCTTCCAAAATAAAATTACGGCCCATGCATAGCTGCCTATTTTGCACACATGTCCCATGGACACATAAAATGTAATTTAATTGGCATTACAACATACTTTGCTGTCCTCACTCCTCTCTCAGGGGTTGAAGGTTTCATATTTACCTCCAAATGTATTCCATATGCACAGCTGTTGCTGTTATTGAAATGGGCAGCTATGGACCTTCCCTACACCCGTCCTGCACATCCTGAGCTATTTTCCCTACTGTCTTTCCCTCTTTGTCCTCCTTTTTCACCACTTTCCTATCTCCCCATTTTTCTTTTCTTTCAAAGAAATGAGCGAGGGGGTTAGCAGGAGTAAGTACTATTAAGCAGTAGTTAGCAGGTTTGCGCAAGTGTGCGCTAGCTTGCGCTTAGCTAAGCATTGCTAAGCATTGCACAAATCCACACAAACCCGCTTACAACTGCTTAAAAGTGCCTTAGTCACTCTGTATGTGAGGGCCATTGTTCTGCTCAGCAGCAAAATAAAACACTTCTGTCAGTCTCGAACCCGGGACTTGGACACACTACACTGCATGAAGTACCACTAAGCCACAGTAGATATACAACAAGTTGGGCTGAAATAAATATATCATGCATCAGAATGAGTGAATGTAAAGGAAAAATAGGAATGCCATACCACACAACTTGTTCTGTGGATCTTTACCAATAGTTGTTGTGGGATTACATTGCATGACTGTGGTAAGAAAAGCAGCCATTCTAGCAGGAAATAATGTTACACCATCACTTTACAACCCCCACACAGTATCACAACAGGACAAACACTTGCATATCTGTTTAGGGCAGAGGCCATACCTCCCAACTGTCCCTAATTTTCAAGGATGTCCCTGATTTTGAAACAAAATTTAGCTCTGTCCCTCTGAATCCCTCCGAAAACTACTGACTTTGGCCAGAAAAGTGGTGAATTACAAGTAATGAGTAATGACAATAATTAAGAGTTAGACACTTCTTTTACTTCAGAAAAGGTGTATTAATCCATATGCTCTGGTTCTCTCAAAGTCTCAACTTAATGGCATTAATATTTTAAAGGTGACCCTGACTTTTCCTCTACTTTTCCCTGAGTCTGTTCAAATATGTACCTGAGTGTTTGAGAGGTCTGGCAGAGGCAGAAACCCAGAGGCATAGCAGCCTTTCTGCTGTTACACACTATGCAAATAGCTTTGGAAGAAGTTTCGGAAGCATACCCTTATGTAGGAATACAACACTGAAATACAAAAGGATGTAGCCATGTACTGGTGGCAACCAACTGTAACAATGCCTTTGCTCTGTTGCTGAAAAGACCTGTGTGGTACACAGACAAAACATAACAGGCTAGTCTCTGGCTACCATGTGGATAGGTCCACAGTTGGGAGTTATGCAGACAGATTACTTGCCTTGATAAACTAACATGTACACAGCAACCCTGTAAGTCCAGCAAGATAAAATTCACACAATAATACGTACACTCTCTGTACTTCTGCACCCCTACCCAAATGTAAAATATACCTGTGTGTGCAGGGTCTACCAATGATGTAAGTAAGCATACTCACAGTACTGAAATGTGTCCAGTTTTCTTGAACAGCTTGTGCTAATGTCAACACTAAAAAAGCACAACTGTTGAGAACTAAGTAAATGAATATTCACAGTATAGCAGTTCACAAACAATTCTTGTGCCAAAAGAATACATCTCAATAACTAGCTTTGTATGGCAGTTAATTGTAAAATTTGAAAAGAAAGTACATCCTCCCATGTATCTTGGGTTAGCATTTTGAGGGGTGAGTACATTTCTACACTGACAAGTGTGTACTGGAAGCAGCAACATTTAGGTCTGAGTACAAAATGGAAATCACTGGCTGCACCCCTGGCTTCTGATATAAGAACTATAACAACCTTCTGTCTTAAACAATGATGTCCACAGCAAACAAGGATGATCTCCATCTTGGAAAGCTGAAAGGGCCACGCCTACCTGAGTTAGCAATTTTTAGTACTGGATTGCTATGGCAGTGATTACTGCAATTACTACACAGCAGGCTCCATGCAATTAGCAAATGGTGGCCACTAATTGGTGCAGAGGCCATCACATGCTCATGTGCAAATACCTACAAAAGCAGGCTGCAATTGCTGCCAACAAGCTCAATCACTCTATTGCAGAGACTGACAGAGAGAGAGAGAGAGAGAGAGAGAGACAGAGAGAGAGAGAGAGAGAGACAGAGAAAAGTAAAAAGAAAAAGAAATAATACCAAATCATACAAAGGAAAGGTATGTGACACATATGTATTTACTTGCATGTAGTAGATGTTTTTGAAGAGTAGTCTACATAATGTGAACTATTCATATGTGTCAGCAGTACTTATCTATGCACAGATGTCCTGCTTAACTACTGCTATGGACAATACAATGTGTACCTGTGGGCAGTTTGACATACCTGTGAAATGTGTAGCTCAGCATTAAATGTCAAAAATCTGATCCACGTTATCTGTGTTCTGTACAGTAGTGTGGCCAACGGCTGTTGGGGGTATTAGTGCTGCCATTATATAAACATGGGTGTGACAGAACAACACATGCATGAAAGTCATATTAAGGTGTACCTTAGCATTGGCAACTGCTGTAGCAGTCTAGTATGCTTATCTAGCATTTGTAGCTATATATACCCCCTCTAATGTTATTGTGTGTCCACATGTGACACCGGTTTGTGTTGCAGTAAGGCCCAACAGTTCAGCTGTGAGGTCCAGGGACTTACAACAGTGTGGACCTTGTGTGTGTATGCCACACACATATGGAGAAATATATATGTGTCATATATATTCACATCTGTATATGTGCGTAGAGCAGGGGACATATTGCAACTGTTTGTGAAGAGTGGAGATATATATGTTGGTGAAGGTTAGTATGTGCATGTTTGTATGTAGGTTTTAGTGTGTGACAAACAAGACAGGATACAATGCTGGTATATGACATGTGGTGGTTAAACAGTGTGGGTGGTTTCTTCTGTTTGCAATGTTGAAGCCAGTGAGGCCTGCTAAAGCTACCTGGGCTGTGAACACTTTCAATGCATTTATCACAAGACTGTGCAATATTATTACATTACTGTACACCTCACATCCTTTGTATAATTGATATTCCCACTATGAAAGGTGAAATTTATATATGCCTACATATATATGTATATGTACACCAATGGATGTGTATATGTATATATATATATATATATATATATATATATATATATATATATATATATAGATATTAGAGAGAGAGTCATATATACTCATACACACCTACATCTACTTGTTACAATAGATTCTCTGTACTGTTGACTGACTGTGATGGTCAATGTGTTTGTGAATATGTCAAAGATATGTATTTGTGGGATAGCTTAGTGGAAAACTGTTTATATCATGGTATTATGGGTCCTTGCTTTGATCCCAGCAAAAGCTGTGTATTATGTTGCTAGGCAGAAAAAGTGCTATCTCATACAGTGTGATTAAGTCCCTTGGTTTTAACTGGGGTGTGTCATTGGAGGCTAAAGCACTACATCTATGATTATTGATTGGTACTGATGTTGAATCCAAATCCTGTGTGTACTGTAGTACTACTTGAAACTCTGGGCCTGTACAGCAAAGTATGGTGCATGTCCACATTGCTTGCATCCACTGTTTTGTTTGGTCCCTGTATTCATCACAGATTACATTCCTCAAGATTAAGGTTTTGTAAGTACTGACACACAGTACTGTATAGTACACACGTAACACTTATCTGGGTTGCCATACCTTTGTGTCCTGTAATTATGTCTGATGTGTGTGTGGGTATGTCTGCAACATGTCCTCTGTCATATGTGTGGTAAAACATATAACTGTGTATCTAGCAACATGTATAGTGGACTACAGCAGTATACGACCTATATTCCAAATTGTGCACATATTTTGGCCACGGGTTTGCCATTAACAAGATATGTGGTATAATAGTAATACATTTACTGGACCTTATACTCATTGGATGGCATATTTCTTTACACATCAGCTTGATGTATATCTGCTGTGGCTAGGTGGTGCATTGTGTTGCATACAGTGTGCCAGGTACTCTTGTATAGTCTTATATAGTGATTTTATTTTGTTGCTGTGCAGAACATGGTTCATTAGATAGAGTGAGCCAAGCACTTTCAAGCAGTTGTGGGGTGAGCAGTGATAAGTGGTAGTTAAAGTGTTTACTCTCAGTTGGTTGCTATATATGGCAGTTCAGTGATATCTGTACTGTATAATGTTAAATGTGCGATATGACTTGCTCAGACATATTTTTTCTTTATGTCTTCTAGGGATCATGGCACATCACAGAAATCCCAGCTATACTAGTGCTGAAGATGAGATCATTACTAGCTGTGTGATTCAGCACTACAGTCTAATGTTCTCATGAACCAGCCATAACCAGCAGGACTGTACTGCAATGTGGCAAGATGTTGTCTGGAGGGTAAATGAGGTAGGCCTGCATAACCAGACATATGAGCAGGTACGCCAGCACTGCAGTGATCTACTCAGACATGTCCGTCAGCGTGCTTCTGATGTGCGGAGACAACAGCTTGCAACAGGAGGTGGTGTTAATATCCACCCCCCCCCCCCTCACCAGAGTGGAGGAGCTGCTCCTGAGCCTCGTGGCACCTGCCCAACAACAACAGCAGCAGACATACTCCATGATGGAGGTTGGAGCCACCCAGCAAGCACACATGGAGCATGCAGGTAACATGGCATATCTGTAGACCACTGTTATCTGTATTGGTAGATCATGCATATGTGAGATGTGAAGTGTGTAGTTAGAAGATGTGAAGCCTGTTGTTGTGCAATACTGATCATTTGGAACATAATCTGTAGGCCTGTGAATGTAAACTCTTGTTCTACTGTAAGATTGCAAACACACAGTAGCAATGCCACAGTTGTGGCCACTAAAAACTGTCTCAGCTCTATGTAGGTCCCTCTGGGGTGACATCAAGGCAGCGGACAGATGCTGGTGAGTGTGTTCTACATTTAGTATTGTAAATAAAAAGTGCATGTCATAGTTAAGGTGTAGGCCATGTACACATGTAACACACCTACCCATAATGCATGCTTTGCATGTTTGGTGTAAGACCACGCACATCTCACTAATGTGATTAGCTACCTCAAACACATGAAATACCCAGATCATCTCAAACAAATGTGGCTACACTGCAGTGACCATTGGATAGGCAAAGTTGATTCTCAACATGCACATAACATACACAACTATGTCATACACAGAGCATTTTAAAATGCTACACATAAACGATTCACAAACCCTCTGTAAAGACACACTCCAGTATCCAAAATCTAATCCACACATTACACATAATATACCTGAGGGGTAGAGGCCTATCATGGGGCATTTAAATACTCTGCAACACACTACACATTCATGTCAGGGAATGCTCCTTATTGGCATCCTTACAAACCCATGTAACACCTGGTTGTGTAATGGTGAATGTAGCCAAGGCAGTACAGTTCCAGTACAGCATGATTAGTGCTGGTTTGGGAAACATTTGTAGCCTTGAGTGACCATATGATGCTTCATATGATGACCTATGGTACTATACCCCATCCAGTTATTGTAACCACAGTACTACACATAGCTTTCATTGCTATACACCTCAATGTTGTGTGTGTGCAAACATATGCACCTCTAAACCATATGCATACCAATCACCATTTGCACAACTGACACATATATGTCTTGTGATGCTATTGAGTGGCTAGGTCATATGACACACATTGGGTATGTGTGATGTTTAAATATGCAGTTGTGTTTTAGCATGCCATGTCATGGATGACACTGGCATGTCCCCAATATGATCTACACTCACCATAACTACTGTACATTGGGTATGTGGATGAATGGTATTCCATCAATTATACATGCACTACTGATGATGTTGTGTGAATACTCATCATGCATGTGATAAAACTGTGTCCACAATTATTTGCTAAAGACACAGAGGCTGTAATCAGCATTGGATACCTATCTGACACACAGATACACATCCAGCCATGGTATGTAGACCTGTGAGTTATGGTGCACAGTACATTACAGAGTTTTGAATACTTGCACAGCAATGTTGTGTCCATGTATGCATTGCGTTCCAGGGGGAGGCCAATCACCTAATAACAAAACACATACATCAAAGCCATGTATACTGTTAGTAACAAGAACTGTCTACACTTGCACTGCATGCTGTTGAGCAACACATGTCCTGCATGCTGACATGTGTGATATGACTCTTTTGCTTGTGATACTGTACCCCACCATCACCTGCTATTGTGTATGTTCTGAGATTGCTGGTGTTGTGTGTGTGTGTGTGTGTGTATCTGCTTTAGGAAGGAGTGTATTTGTGTGTGTGCATGTGTGCATGTGTGCATGTGTGCATGTGTGCATGTTTGCATGTGCGCATGTGTGCATGTCCATGTGTGTATGTGTGCATGTGCATGTGTGCATGTGCATGTGTGCATGCCCATGTGTGTATGTGTGCATGTGCATGCGTGCATGTGCATGTATGCATGTGTGTGTGTGCAAGTGCATGTGTGCATGTGCGCATGTGTGCATGTGTGCATGTGTGCATGTGTGCATGTGTGCATGTGCACATGTGTGCATGTGTGCATGTGTGCATGTGCATGTGGGCATGTGGTCTGACATCATGTTCAGGTATTAAAGTGTGTTTCCTGTTTTCCTCTCACAGGTGCTGAGGTAGGGCTGGTTCAGTACAGCAGGGAACCTGATGTTACTGAGACAGACAGTGATCATGAGGATAGGTGTGTTGAGGCACAGGCAGGTTTGTCAGGGTCTGTTGTTGGGCCACCAATTGACAGTACACAAATCTCCACCCCATCCACGAACACAGTCATACTGCCTGTACATCCATCATCACCATTGCCCTTAGCTGAGGGACAGTTTACGGTTGGCACTGGCCAGGACAGTGTGGTATCTATGGCACATGTATCACACAGCAGCCATAGCCAGATGCCTGGAATGGTACCACATAGGCAGATGCCCAGGGATTCTCATCAGAGCACTGCTGGTCATCATGCCCCTGGCAGACGTGCCACAACTCTTTCAACCACATGCATGTTCCAGGCTGTCATGGAGGCACAGGCATGAATGGAGCGGTACACCAGACTGTGACTAAGGGCACAGAGGGCTCATAACACCTCTGTAAATGACAGTGTCCATGACCTAGCAGGTGCCATATGTAATTACAATGAAGTCATTGATAGATGTTGGGGTGAGATATTGAATGTCCTCCACAATGTCATGTCCATGTGTCAGGACAGTGCGGGATGGTTGAAATGTCGATGTGGACATATGCCAGCAACATCAGCAGCTGGAGGTTGGCATGGATGTCCAGCAAGTCACAGCCACTCCCGTAGTGCCAGTACCAGCCCTAGCAATGTTAGGGGGCTGTCCATAGACCATCCTAGAAGACCAAATGCACGTGGCTCTGCCCAGTCCCAGCAGGGACCTGGATCCAGTGGACATATGTCAACCTCTGAGGATAGTACCCAGTCTGGATTAGTACCTGATACTGTCTATAGCACCCTTGCCAGGCACAGGTTCCATATGCATGATCAGAGATGTTGATCTGTAAAGCCTGCTATGTACAGTCTGTAGCTGTCCCACAAATCCCCGTATATGGTAGCCACATGGTGGAACTGTGTGCATGCAGACACACACACATAAACCAGAAAAATAGGGCAAACACATACCAGCACACATTACATCAACATTGGCCCATAACAGTACTCATGGCCCTCACACACACACTCACACACACATGTCGATTGTATGGCTCAGTGTAGGCCTCTGGCAAACCAACAACACACCCTGTGCATATGATGAAACCTGTGCCACCTCCTGTCATCTGTAACATTGATGCAGGAAGATGCTAACATGGTGCTGATGCACAGGGTGACTTTGATAAAGTATAGCAATGGTTGAATGTATAGCATGTTGTCAGCAGTAAAGTGCAATGATATCCTTGAAGGTGTAGCTCAGCAGGCATGATGCATTAAAGCTGTATTTAACAATGTTGTATTGTTTCCACCAGTGTTTATTCCAATTGTGTTTTGTTTGCCCATGTGCCACTTGGCTGATGTGTGTAGTTGTGTCAGCATATGTTATACAGTGGACAGTAAGTGTAGGGTGTGTGCAGCACAGGTTTGCAGGTGTACATTTGTGAACATGGTGGAGGTGCACTGTCTGCATGTACGTGCATATTGGACACATGGGCAGGGTGACATGCCCTGTATTGGCCAGTGTTAACACTCCATAGTTTTTATTGGTGGTCAGTATGCATTGTACTACACACGTTTTGGAACTTGAATACACATGTGTATGTATGACACGGGTTGACACTGTGCTTTGGGTGATGTTGTTGTTACTATTTGTCATTGGTTTGCATTACTAAGGTTAACACTGTACCAGCTGCATAATCTTGTATTAATGCATACTGTTCACCTACAGGGTTGCATGGACTGTGCTATCACAAACACAAGACATTCTCACTTATACAGTAAAAGTGCATTTGTCTCATGGACCCCTGCCATAAACTAAACATATAATAGAAGGTGTGATGTTATACCAAAAAGAGTTACATACCAAGAAGGGATAACCTCTCTGGTCAGTATCATTGGGAAAATTCAATCCAACAATAAACATGCAAGGCAAGCTTCAAAATACAAAATGGCAACAATTCCAAAGACAACACTAAAGCTTTATTTACTGTTGTTCATAATCTACAGGGGAAATCTCAGATTGGGTCACAGTTAATGTAAATGGTCACAAAGTACACTTATCTGACTGACATTACCAATTCCTTGTCAGACAGTTTGAATGCGGATTTCACCACTCTGTTGCTATACAAGGGCCACATTTCCAGACTTGCAGAATGTAATACCTGATGATTCACAGACACTCTAGTTAAAACATCTTTTTAGCAAGGTCCACACCACAGTGGCAATGGTACTGGACAATGTTGCTGGCTGTAAACACTCTGTCCAGATGGAGCCTCTATACAGGTTACATACATGTGGAATGACGTACGGTAATGGTGTTCACAGTCCACAAGGATTGAGCTACAATGTCTTCTTCTCCTTTCGGATGCTCCCATTAGGGGTTGCCACAATACCTCATCTGTTTCCGTGTCTTCCTTCCCTCTGCATCTTGCACTGTCACACCATCCACCTGCATGTCCTCTTTCAGCACAGCCATAAACTTTATCTTAGGTATTCCTCTTTTCCTGTTACCTGGCGGCTTCATCATTAGCATCTATTTCACAATATACTCTGCATCCCTCCTCAGCACATGTACAAACCAACTTAATCCTGCCTGTCTGGCATGGTCTACTAACCTTCAAACCTGGCCTGACCCTCTAATATACTTATTCTTAAACCTGTCCACCCTCGCCGCACCCAGTGCAAATGTTAACATAAATTGATTAAGGGTAGAACTACAACATTTCCTGGAAACTCTCACCCTATAAGCCAGACCAATGTTATCTGGAAGACTATGGAGCACAGCATTATGGAACTTATTAACAGAGACATTATGAACCTGCAAACACTGCACCATACCCACTTAGGTTCTCTAAAGGCCAGATCATGGCTCCTACACCTAGTAGACTTGGCTATAGGTGAGGGAGGGGAGGTCAACACAGCCAAGATAAAGTTCACCAGCAAATCATACCCATCCCACATACTGGTATTAGACATAACCTCAACAGACTGACCATAAATGATTGTTAGATGATGGCTTGACAACTAACGCACAGATGTAGGACACACAGTAACATTTGCAGCCTCCATGTGCTATTCTATGCCAGTAACAAGTGGTATTCACCTGCACTCAGTCCTGGAACCACTCCTGTTTGGCATATAGCTTTCCTAGGTACAAGCAAACACAGTAGGGATATGTCTGCCCACATTTGATGAAAACACATACTGTGGGCTATACTTTATTCTCCAGATGACACACACATCCTCCAAAAGGGTATCATACAGATAGATACCTGGTGTCAAACTCATGCTGTAAAGCTATAAGCCTAAGAAAGCATAGTTATCCACTTTTAGAAAAGTATCCCCAGAGTACCACATAGGTAGTAGCCCCCCAAAATGTGGAACAGGTACTAATGTATACATAGAGCCATGTGTTAAGTCATCTCTCCTTTGATAATCACATTACCAAAGAGTTTTGGAAATCCCTCTGTGCAGCACATAAGCAATAAAGGGTTTGCATACAGATCCACAGAGGTTGTTGCACACCTATAATGATTAGTCATCTTTGCCAGACTTTGCTTGCTTTGAAACAGGTTTCAAATATACCTCAAGCATAAACCCTCACTCACACTCTTCAATAGAAACCGTGATGAGTGGATGTGAAATGGAAGCTATAGCCCAGGGATCACTTCAGTGGCTAAGTTTGTCACAAGCATACAGAAGTGACCTATGATCTGGAAAGCACCAGCATGCTCTGGCAAAGATGACACATGCATTCATGGAGAAAGCAGACTACCCACCTATGAAACACTTGAGGTCACATGTATGTATATGGATTTACCCCACAGCTACCTTACATGTGTAATGCACATACAGTTGTCATTGTGATATGTCATACACTATAAAAATCAAAACCCATGCCACATTGCCCAATGGTGTCACACACCTGAAACACAGACAGCAAGTGCGAGATTCAAACTCTTTCCTAACTACATTATGATGCTACAGCATTATGCATTGACACAATGCGCTATACACAGTACTGGGATTTCATCTTTCCACAGGTATATTTGTAGGATGGTGACATCATCAGACTTGACAAAGATGAGAATACCACTTTTATGGTCTTTGAGTAGTCTCCAAAAAGGTTGCTCCTCCCCAGGAAGACACACACATACTTGGCAAGTGCAGGATTCAAACCCCTACCTAACTATAGCAGTATACATTTACACAATACACTATACACATTACTGGGATTTCACCTTTCCACAGGTATATTTGTAGGATGGTGACATCATCGGACTCGACAAAGATGAGTATACCACTTTTAAGGTGTTTGAGTTGTCTCCAGAAAGGTTGTTCTTCCCCAGGGAGAAACACACACAGTTGGCATGTGCTGGATTCAAACCCCTATCTAATTACATTATGATACTACAGCAGTATGCATTTACATGATGCGCTATACACATTACTAGGATTTCACTTTTCCACAGGTATATTTGTAGGATGGTGACATCATTGGACTTGACAGAGATGAGTATACCACTTCTAAGATGAGTAGTCTCCAAAAAGGTTGCTCCTGCCCAGGGAGACAAACACACACACAGTTGGCAAGTGTGGTGTTCTTAATCCAAACTAAGTACATCTTTACACTTCAGCAAGCAATATGGAGTTACAGGGTGCAATACAGACATTACTTGCTGAAAGTTTGCACAAAGGTTTTTTTCACATTTGCTACCCTCAGCAGGCTTATCATACTAGGTGTATTGTGAGTGTATTGTATGCATAGGCCATGACCATATCATATATGGGTTGATGCACCACATGCTGGCACACACAGGGTCAAACCTTGTGTAGCATCTTACCTTCACCTACATGATACTGCAATATAACAGAAAGATGATAAACTTCAACAATTGGCTGAGCTTATGGTATCATTCAAAGGGGATACAGTCTCTGTCTGCTTGTGATGACATGATAAACAAGCCTTGTTGCTTCACTACAGATGGTTTGCACCTGTCGCCCCTATGCTTCTGAATACTGGCCAAGGCTTGTGCTGTCCCCATAATACCTTTTTTAGGCAAGGCTCAAAGGTTCATAGGTAGGTACTAGTCTATCAGCCCTGGGGCCTATACAAGGCCAGCCAAAAAGGTACCCTGGCTTTTGCCACGCAAGAAATTTATTTTCTTGTGCCACTGTCATGCAGAGACACAGAAGTGATCCTCAGGGTGAATTTCCTATTTCCCATCCAATAATCAAGATTTTCCTTGAAGAGTGCTAATGAGGAGCTTTGTTTGATATAGATAGGTAGTTTATTCTAGAGTATGTGAAGTCTGTGAGACAGGAATCTATCCCTCCGGCATGTTCTGTTTATTGTGGTGACAAGGTTTAGGTCCCTAGAGTGTGTAGGTTCATAGGTTCATAGGTAGGTACTAGGCTATCTGCCCAAGGGCATTTATAAGCCTAGCCAGAATGTGTTGACTTCTGCCTCCCTTTTAAATTAGTTTCCTGGGCCTCTGTCTAGCAGGGCCACTGAAGCGATCCCAGGGGTAAATTTACAATTTCCCATCCACTCATCAAGATTCCTCTTAAAGAGAGTCTGCAAAGGGCTCTGCCTAACATCAACTGGGATTCTATTCCAGAGTGAGGGAAGTCTCTGGGACAGGAATCTATCCCTCCAGCACATCCTGTTTATTGCTTTGCTGAGGTTTAATTCACTGGAGCGTGTGGCTCTAAGAGATTTGTTTTTCTTGAGATGGAGCATGCCCATTAATTCCGGGTTGGACATGGCCTTATATGTCAGGCATAGATCACCTCTGAGCAGGCAGTAAGCAACTGAGTAGAGCTGGAGTTTCTCTAGTCGAGCTGCATAGGGCATCTCTTTGAGACCCATTATCCTCTTGGTGAAGTACTTCTGTGGTCTTACCAGCTGTTGCATGTGCCAGTTAAGGTACATACCAAATGGGGCATTGTTCTCTATTATGGGCCTAATGAGTGATGAGTAGAGGGGCACAATGACCTCTCTTGATCTAGAGGTAAACCCTTTCATGATTAGGTGGGCTACATAGAAGGAATAACTAACCACTTTGCCAATGTGATTATCAAAGGAGAGGTTACTATCTACCTGGGTCCCCAGGTCTCTAATTACATTTTCCGTACCTAGTGGATTACCACCTATGTGGTAATTTGTGGGAACTTTGTTTTTTCCAAAGGGGATGACTATGCATTTTTTGCCATTCAGCTTGAGGCCATTGTTTTGACACCAGGTATCTGTCTCTGTAAGACCCTTCTGGAGGATGTCTGTGTCAGCTAGAGAGTCAATTATGGCCCCCAGTTTACAGTCATCTGGGAACTTGGTCAGCCATAGTCCTCCCATGCTTGCCTGTACCTCAGAGATGCATATACTGAACAGAAGGGGTCCAAAGACCAAGCCCTGTGGGATGCCACTTGTCACTGGTTTAGAGTCGGACATGGCTCCTGCAACTCTGACCATGTGTGTTCTATCCGTGAGCCAGTTGGCCACCCATCTCGTGACATAGGGGTTAATGTTCAAGCTGGTAAGCTTGTCTATGATGCCAGAGTGGGGAATGGTGTCAAAGGCCTTAGTAAGGTCCAGGTAGGCTGTGTGGACTACCTTCCCTTCATCTATGACCTTGGTAACTGTTTCAAAGAAGTCAACTAGGTTTAGGAGGCAGGATCTGCCTTTAACAAAGCCAAATTGGGTAGGGTCCAGTATCTGGAGGTTCCCAATGTCTCTGTTTATGAGTTCCATGATAATTTGTTCCATAGGTTTGCAGACCAGGCTGGTCAGGCTTATAGGGCGATAGTTCCCAGGTTCTGTTGTGGCACCACCTTTGTGGAGTGGGATGACTGTTGCTGTACGCCATTCTTTGGGTACATAGCCTGTGGTAAGGTTGAGTCTGAACAGTGAATGTAGGTGAGGGTTTAGTTAGTTTTGGAGGTCATGTAAGACACAGCCTGGGACACCATCCAGTCCCATTGATGCTGTGTTCTTAGTTTTGGAGAGGGCTGTTTTTACCTGCATGTCCATAAAGTCTGGGGCTCTGCATACTTCTGGGATGGACATGGGCCCTTTTGGGGGTGGGGGGGTGAAGTTCGCACTGAACATGTCCACCAGAATGTTGGCATTGTCAGCTGGTTCAGTGTATTTTTTGCCATTTTGCAGTAGCTGAAAGCTTATCTGACAGTTGCCACCTAAATGTTTGATATAGCTAAAGAAGGCTTTGTGGTTATCTTTAGATTCCTTGGCAATTTTTCTTTAGAAACTGACTTGGATTATTTTATGAGTGATCGTAGTTTCTTGCTAATAATGATCAGTGATGCCTTTCCTTGCAGTCCAAAAATCCTAATGTTATTGTGTCTAGATCTATTTTCCAGGTCATCCAGCTTTGTTTGTAAATGTGTATTTTGTTTCAGCAGAAACTCAGTGTTGATTTCCTCTTCTTGGATTCTATTTTCCATGTTATTCACAGCTTCTTCTATGCCTGTCATCTGGATCTTCTGTTGTTGCAGGTCTATATGTAATAAGTCTATTTGTTTTGTAGTTTTTTCTATGAAGGTATCAATTTTAGTATCCATTTTATCCATCTTAGCAGTAAGTTGCTGGATTATAGTTATCAGAGACTGAAGTTCTTTCTTGATGCTGGAGTCTTGAGAATTTGTCTTACTGGAACTCATTTCAGACTGATAAACTGACAGGAAAATTTCCAAAGTGATTTCTGACAGGAATATTGTTATAATTTCCTTTCTTTTTTAGATATAGTTCAAGAACTATATAAAACAAACATATTTAGAAAGAAAATTACTTCAAAAATTAATTTTTTAAGTAATTAATTCCTATCAGTGTAATGAAATTGGTGGAGCTGAAGAAATCTGCTGCTATCCTGTGTTCATCCTTGGCCACGCCCCGAGATTTTGTTTACATCTGAAGGCATAACAACTGCGAGAGAACTTTCACTGGTGTTATTCATTGTATATGCACAGAAATAGGTGTTTATGCATTTATTTTTCTAATTGATTGATGTTTCAACAAAATATTGAGATAACAAAGTCATTTGAAGATTTGAATGCTTGAATACTTATCTTTCTGCAACCATGCTGCTTCATCTATCTTTTCCAACAATGGGTCCAAGACTCCAAACTGCACTAAACTCCCTCATTATCTGTGATTCTTCCTTTGTCATGCTTTCTATACCTTAAAGAACTCAGGAAAAGCAGTGAAATGATCTTTAAGGCCTAAATAACTCCTAGATCCATCTGTTGCCTGTCCTTCAGATAAGTATAACTTCTTCTTCCCATCATCATGTAGATCTTAGCCCCACAATCCCCAAGATAAAATGACTATCCCTCACTTTGTCGCATCTTTCATACAATATGCACAGCCTTCTTCCCCATACTCTTTTATCATTTTTTCTTAGTTTCACTCTTCACAGCTCCAGACTAAATCCATTCCCTAACAACCTTCAATGAAATGATTTTCTTCTCAGCTGGGTGACTGTTTTATGTATGCTTTCACCTCCATGCCTGATGATGTTTTCCTCCTAGCAGTTGCACACATTCATGCCTTATTAGCGGTAATGTGGTCACTTGACATAGGCTGAGAGAAAACCAGTAGAAGTCACATGCAGGCAGGCATGAAGTTAACTTTATCCTAGTTGTGTGGTGACCACAAGCCTCTACAGTAGTCCATTGATCACAGAATGGCTCACTAGTGCAACACATACAGTACTACCAATTAGCAGCCATTGGGGCAAAAGTAGGAAATGTGTTACCACCATCAGACTTCTAATGCATCCTTAAAGCCATCTAACTGTCTCCCCATTCCTGCCCCACTGCCTATCTCCTGGTTTGCTTATGTGGTCATGGGAATACTGATTTTGACATGGATAACTGGGCATTTTGGGGCATTTTTCTTTAAGCTTTATCCTTGTCCAAGGTGTCATACATAAGCATAACATCAGTGTGGCTTATCCATCGGCCCACACCACAAGTGTATGCATGGACTCACACAATTCCCCTGACATCTGCCATCTCCAGCTTGGGATTTCAGAGGTATGTCCTGCTGTCAACTAGCCATGTGCCATTCACTGCTTAAATGACAGCCATGGTGAAGTAGGAACTATGGTTTCCCTGCCCACAGAATGAAGCCACTAACTGCCATAGTCACCTGGCTCTTCCACTACTCAAGCCAGTACCTAAAATTGGGTCATCTGGGTCAAAGAGTTTTACCACACTCAGCCAGAGAGCCATAATTATTAATGGTAGTTACTTCCCAAACATTCATTTAACTCATTCCCTCCAGTAGAGCTCTTTTGAGTGTGTGCCTATAACTCCTAGAGGGCGTGGCTTCAGCATTTAAAAATTGAAGTTATCACCATACATTTTTAACAAATATCCACTGACAGAGGTCATATATCAATACAATTGTGTTTGCTATCATATATGCTTCAAGATAAAATTTTCCGATACCTTGTATGTAACATGGTTTTGGAATTATTAATGCAAATATGAACAGGCAATATTTGATGCCTAGAGGAGCAGTAGGGTGTAACTGCAGAAATGCCTGGAGATGTCACTCGGCTGTAATAAAACAATGGCCTATGTTGCTGTCATCCCACTTCCTCAACCCTCATTCCTTGGCCTTCTGTTGGCTTCTTCATTCTGGCCCCAGTCTGTCCTACTAAATTTCCACAGTGTATACCAATGTGTACCCTCCCAACAGCTTGACCTTCTGGATATGAATTCCACTTCAGGCTCATCTGTGTTTCCCCCACAACTCTAGGTTTCAACCTGTCACAACATTGCCTCTATCTACTATCCTAATGGTTCTAAAACTGCTTGCATAGCCGGCCTTAGGTATAGGCCAACTAGGCAGCTGTCTATGGTGCCGCTCTAGCAGGGGCACTTTTCCAGTAATCTGAATAGTATAGGTAGACCAGCATAGGGGCACAGGGTGGTGTTGGGGGGCACTGTGGAGACCTTTTGCCTAGGGCAATAGTGGAACAAAGGCCGGTCCTGACTGCTTGTTGCCACTCTTTCTTCTTCTAGCAAATATTTACTTGCTTTTATGCATTCTCTCATCCTCTTTTTGCATTTCCACTGCTAAGTGACATCAGTGTAAAAAAAAAAAAAAAAATATATATATATATATATATATATATATATATATATATATATATATATATGGATCCCTATCAGGTGATAGAAACTTCACTGACTGAATCCCATTTGAATGGGACTATAAGACTGAAATTTCAAAATACTGAAAAATCACTTGACTGAAAACCATAATACTGAAATTTTACAATGCTAAATTTCAACATACTGAATTGTAAAGTGGATGATATAAAACCAGAATAGGAAGGAGGGCTACACCCCCACACCCTCCAATGTGGGTGGCTGTGCCCCCCCATACACCCCTAACTATAAATACTAAATCCAGGATTGCACTACAGTGGGGAAAAGGTCAGTTTTGCTTCCATTTTAAGAGTTCCAGCATTCTTTCCTTTGATACTTCTCCTTAATTATCTGGGCCTAATGATCTTCCAGGTAGGATATGAAACTGTTCCTCAGTGAAATAAATAGGATCACTGTGTACTACCTCATCATCTGTAACAAGGAAGTTGATCCTATCACAGTATGACCTCTTTTATAGGTCATCATTTTAATGTGTCGGTCTTGAACTGCCTGTCTCAGATGCTCTCTTTAATTTTTTGGCTATCCTTTAAGGATAACTGGACATTTGCTTTGGATGTTACCTCTTGGATTGTCTTTGTGGTATCCACTTTCTTATGGAGATTTTATATAAAATTTACCAAAAATGTCACCTCTCTCTATCTCCATTTTCTTTTTTTCTATTAGTATACCCATTTTAATTGGAAATGCAATTTTTTTTCATTTTTCAGTTAAACTTGCATGGCACATTGACAGTTAAACTTTTTAGAGCTAAAGTCAAGTTCTTAACAGCCAACTGACATGTATGTATTTATTATTTATTTATTTACATTTGTTAACCAGGTAGTGTCCGACTGGGTTGGAAACCCATTTTCAGCAGAGACCCAGGGAGAAAAGCTCCACAACAGTACAAATTAGTTAAAGTACAAGTATTTAAGAACAAAAATAACACAAAAAGCATGTTACAAGTTCACACAAGGAATACAAGGTCATAGCAAAACTTTTACATAGTATGCAAATTAAATTAGGTAAATTATGAAGTTATATAATGTATACAATATCCACAATACAAATCAGAAATTTAGAAGTTATAAAAAAGTATACAATTTCCACAAAAAAAATCAGAGAGATAATATGCAAGCCATGCAAGGGATGAGCAGTAATAGGAAAGACTAGCCAGGAGAAATACAGGAGCAAAGCCAGTTAGTATATAGATAATTTTTCAGGATAGTTTTAAATGCAGACAGATTGGGATTTTTTTTGGATATGCTGAGGATCCTTGGCTATTTTATAGGAGTAGATGGAGTTGCCATGATAGTTGTGAGATTGGGTCACTTTTAGCATTAGTTTGTTGGATGACCTAAGAAGCCTACAGTTAGTGTTAGGTTGTAGTAGGTTTGAAAGAGCTGGGCAGTCTGTGGGGTTGTATATGATTTTATGTACTTATCTGATTCATGTTTAGTTAATTTCTGTGCTACTTGATGTTTATTTACACATTTTTCAAAGGTGTGACACTGAATGAGTGTGGAGGATGCAGCTCCTGAAATCTGATCTCAATTTGTTATTATTCTGCAGATCCATCAGTCCAAACATACAGTCCAAATGTCATGAAACCACTAAATGTGCATTATATTCTTACCCTCACAAATACCCTGTATATGGAACCTCATGAGTAGCAAAGTTTTCATAAATCAATCCAGAGATTAGAACAGATCCAAAAAGATTACTTTATTTCAAATCAAGAATTATGAGTGTGTACAATTGTGTGCAAAATGAAAAACAGGGCACCGATTAGGTAAGAACAGAAAGAACACAACTGATAAAAAGCAAGTGTATGATGAGTTTTGCACACATAAAAAACACATTCAGTTTCATTGAGTTTTTAATGCAAGGTCTGCAGTTAGAGAAATCATTTAAGTAAATATGCAAAACAATATGTAACTAAAAGGAATGCATGCCTTGTAACAAAAACATGAAAATTATTAATTTGTGGGCATTGTGGGTAGGAAAATAATGCATAGTGACTAAAACAGTGACACTGAGAAGTCACTGAAATCAGAGAATCGATCAGTGACCTAGACAGTAAATCTCAAGATAAATAAAAAAGTGTGTGTTTGGTTGCATACTTGGACAAAATTTAATTGTGAAAATCCTGAAAACTTAGTCCCCAAGATTCACGAATCCTCCGTGTAAGACTTAATAAGTCTTACTTGGAGGCTGCAGTTGAACGGTATGACGTCAGCGTGCCATGAATGTTCATGAGGGCACGCTGACTCAACTGTAAGTCTTACACGGACCGTGTAGGAAAGTAGGGGGGGCGTGTCCGACTGCCGAGCAGTCTAAATGTCCACGCCCCTGCAAGGGTTGGAAAAGTAAAATGAAAACACACAAGATCAAGTCCGCTCAAATGTCCTTGCACCCAACAACACACTCCCTGACATTGTAAACCCCCATCACAATTATAAAAAGTAAAACATTAATTTTATTTGTTTTAAATTCCCGAAATAGCTGCTCATATTTGCACATGTGTGCGCGGGTGTGCCCATTGCTTAGCTGCAGTTAGCAATTCAGACATGGAAGAGCATAAGAAAGAATGTTTATGCAAATTGCACCAAATAGTAATAGCGTAATGGTAGAGCATTCACACAAAGAGGAGGCATTCACGGTTCGAGTCCCTCCACTCCCCTTCTTATTTATGTTTTAAATCAGTATATGAAATAATACCTGACATATATGATTAAAATATTAGTAAAAAGCAGTGAAATGGCTTATGTATCAATGAAGAAAATATATATTTTAAGGGATCCTGATATATAATTGCCACAGTGAAGCAGCGCTTTATCCAGCGCAATAGAGTTGCCCAGAGTTAAATCGCGCTTTAACCAGCGCAATGGAGTTGCCCAGAGTTAAATAGCGCTCTACCCAATGTAATAGAGTTGCCCATAGTTAAATTGCGCTTTAACCAGCGCAATCTGTTTGCGCAGATGTGCATGCCACGCCAACCTGGGCACTGTAGGGAAACGTGGGGCAACATAGAGCAAAGTTGCTTAAACACTGCCACACCCCCTAGCCTGTCTGGACACTATTAAAATAAACGAATAGACGAAAACGTGAAGTTGACTGTGTTACTGTGATTTCTGTGTTTGTGAAACATTAAACTGGTTAATTTTTCTCCTGGACCTGGATTTATTTGTGTTCGGTGACTGTGGTGGCTGTTTCAGTTACCACTATTAAAATAAAATGAATGACAAGGTTCGAACCAAGGACTCTGTGCACCATAATCAAAGTACTGAACCACTAAGCCATGACAGCTTAGGAGAAACAGCCACTGTTAACATACATATACTTAGAAATGGTAGATTAACCATTACTAAGCAGGTCTGCAGTCAGCCGAAATTTTTCAAAAATGGCCATTCACAAAAAAGTGTGGGAAATGCGGCATATATAAGCCCCAATAGGCGGGAATACTCACCATAACTGATTGTAGCTCATATCTGCAGTTAGAATGGCTGGTGCTGGAGAGGGTACATGCTTCTGAGCATAACGTTGGGGCATCGAGGAGTCGAAATACATGGTTTGGCTCCTTGTCCACTATCATGAGTCAAGACTCCTGCAGGGCCAGTTCTAAAGGACGGAGTACAAGGCAGAGGCTTGGAACCGGTAAGCTCATGACCTCACCAGTGCCACAGGTGTTCCTCAGACGGATGAGCAGGTCCGTCACCACCATGCAGACCTGAAGAGATGGAAGCAGAACTGCCTGAACCAATGGATACAGGAGGCCCGTGGGATGCAAGATGCCCCACAACTGAGTAGGTAGCCATGGAATGCAGTATGTAAGAATTGATAATTGATTCTGTATAATGGATAGGTATGTCTCAATATCCCTTCATTTACTTCACATCTGCAGGTGACCGTGCTGCGAATCAGCAAGTCTATGCAGATAGGCTGCTAAGGCTGCGCCACTAGGCAGGTTAGTGATTATTCTGCATGTATTGTTATATAAAATAGGGGAGAGAGCATGAAAGAAAGTGTTGTAGTCCAATAATACAGCCATAAAATGCCCTGAATAAGTCCTCTGCATGTACTGTCATATAAAAAAGTCAGAGAGCCAGAAAAAAGAGTGTAGTAACCCATTAAGAAAGGTAAAATATGTCCGGAATAATATCTCTGCAGGTACTGGCATATAAAATAAGTGAGCGAGCCTGAAAAAGAGTGTTCTAACCTATTAATAAAGGTATAATATGTCTTGAATATGTCTTCCATATGCACTGTTATATCAAATAAAGGAGCGAGCCTCTGGAAAAGTGTGTAATGTAATTAACAAAGGTATAAAACCCGGAGTGTGTCTGTGTCACTTACTTTGAAATGTTGTTGTACCTTTGCATTATACAAATAGTACTGTTTTAATAAGTCCTGGCAACCCAGAGTTGTGCAGTCCCAACTAAAGTGGGTGATGGAAGTGCTAGTATCTGTGAAGCATATATACAATCCTCAACAGTCACTTACTGGCTGGCATGCATAAGTAAATCTGGCACACATGTAGCATGTTAATTTGTTCCATAGAAATGTGAGTGTGCTTCAAGAAATGCAGGGTCCTGTACAAATTGAATTGAAAATGTCATGTGAAAACATCCAGATATGTAGATAAAGAAATATAAATGAAATAAAGAAATATGTAGTAGTAACATCTGCATCATGGACAGTTAGTATGTCAGATATAGGTCAGGTATATATTGAACTAGCCAAACCCATTACACAACCTAATGCATGTTGGCAAGTGTAATAATACATGTAGGGGATATACACTTACAGTCACTAGGAATGTAGTGTAGACTAAAAGCACTTATAAGATGTTAATCAAGGTTTCTTTCAACATCCTACTGTATGTGCATAAACCATGCAATTCCACACCTCATTGGGTATATGTAATCTCAAATATTTGTTGGGACTTATGTCCTATTGTTCTATAAATATTTGCTTTCACTTTGATGCATGTGCCCTGTTCAAACACCACAGTCATGGTGGCCTGTTGCTACCAATCATCCCTGCATGCTGTTGGAATATCCACTGTCGTTCAATATATGCTTGTGTTGTGCTTGCTGTTCAACTGTTGGAACCTTGGTGCGTTGGGTTAATGGGAATATTACCGCATGCTGTTACAACTAATCTGGAATGCTGTTGTTTATGTTGTAATTAAACACACCTAATCACAGAACGTATTGGAAGGCCAGTCCCAGCGGACCCACCTGTCCCTCCTCAGCTGGCGAGTGCACCTGGCACCAGCAGGTCCAGTGCCCAGCCCAGGCTCCCCTCCTCTGTTGGTCCTGTGCCACCTTTAGGTGGAAGCGCTGCAGGGGATGGGGCTCATTTCCCCTGTGCAAGCATGGGTGGAGAAGGGCCACCTGTCACCCTTCGAAGGGTCCGGGCTGTGGTGCGTAGGGAGATCCAGTGTTCACTCACTGATCCCCTACGCCAGCTCAAGGCGAGAGTGGTGCATCTCACAGGTGAGCCTGCCCATCCTACTCAGCCCCCAGCACAGCCACCCTTTGGGCTGTGAAGGTGCATTGGTGACTGCCCATGGGTTGGGATCTCAGTTCCACTGTTACCATCTGTGGGCTCATGGGCTTGCGATTTCCAAACATCCGCCCCCTCAATTGTGTTCACCCACACCATGTGTCATACACTGCCCCTGTATGCATCTGGTTTGTCTTGTCTGTTAACCTCCCCAACCTACCTCCCCAAACATACCTACTTCTTCTACCTCACTTTCCACTCTCAACTGAAAAAAAAAAAAGGGCAATCTGTACCCACAAAAAAATTACGCCCCATACATAGCTGCCTATTTCGCACACATGTCCGCTGGACATGTAAACTGATAATTATAATTGGCAGTACAACAAACTTTGTTGTCCTCACCCCCTCTCCCAGGGGTGGAAGGTTTCAAATATCACTCCAAATTTATTGCATATGCACAGCTGTTGCTGGTAAAGAAATGGGCAGCTTTAGACCTTCCCTACACCCGTCCTGCACATCCTGAGCTTCTTTACCTACTGTCTGTCCCTCTTTGTACCCCCTTTTTCACCACTTTCTTATCTCACCATTTTCTTTTCTTTAAAAGAAATTAGCATGGGGATTAGCGGGAGTAAGCACTTTTAAGCAGTAGTAAGCGGGTTTAAGCAAGTGTGCGCATTTGTGCGCTTAGCTAAACATCACGCAAACCTGCTTACAACTGCGTAAAAGTGCCTTAGTCACTTTATGTCAGGGCCCTTGTTCTGCTCAGCAGCAAAACAAAAAACCTCTGCCAGTCTCAAACCCCAGACCATTGACACAATAGACTGCATGAATTACCATGAAGCCATTGCAGATATACAAACAACTTGGTGCTGAAATAAATATATCATGCATTACAATGAGGGAATGTAAATGGAAATTAGGAATGGCATCACACAAATCCTGTTCTGTTCTGCTGTTCTGTGTTGAGCAGCCTGTGCTAATGTCAACACAAACAAACCACAAACTGTTCAGAAGTGAGTAACTTAATAATTACAGTATAGCAGTACACAAACAGTGCATGTGCCACAGGAATACATTGCAATAACCACATTTGTATGGCAGTTAATTGTCTAATTCAGAAAGAAAGCACATACTCCCATGTATCCTGTGTTAGCATTTGGAGGGGTGAGTACATGTCTACACTGAGAAGTGTGTACTGGAAGCAGCAACATTCAGGTTTGAGTACAACATGCATATCACTGTCTACAACCCTAGCTTCAGATAAGAGACAAATACCAACCTTCTGACTGACACAACGGTGTCCAGAGCAAACAAGCATGGGCCCCACCTTGGAAAGCTGAAAGGGCTACGCCTACCTAACCTAGCATTTTATAGCAGTGGGCTGCAATCACAGTGAGTACTGCATTCACCACACAGCAGGCTGCATGCAATTACTGAATGGTGGGCAGCAATTGGAGCAGAGGCTGTAAAATGCACATGTGCAGATACCTAGAAAATCAGGCTGTACCTGCTGTCTACACATGCAATAATATCATTGCAGGAACAGGGAGATAGAGACTGAGATCAAGAGAGAAACAGAGACACAGACAGAGACACAGAGAAAAGAGACAGAATCAGACACAGAAACAGACACAGAAATCCCCAAAAAAAACAAAATAAAAAAAAAACAACAACAAAACAGTAACAACAGACGGAGCAGGGAAAACAAAGGTAAGGTATGTAAGTCATATGTATGTGCCGGCATGTAGTAGATGTTCCTGAAGAGTACTCTACACACTGCAAATCATCCATATATGGCAGCAGTACGTATCCATCTGTATCTGCACATGTGCATAGGGCAAGGGACATACTGCAACTGTTAGTGAAGGGTGGACACATATATGTCGTTGAAGGTTGTTATGTGCATATTAAAGTTTGCAGTGTCTGAGGAGCTGAGTTGGTTTATCATTTACAAGTTTTTGGTGTCACATTGTGTTGGCTTGTTATGTGCATATATCTATGTAGGTCGTAGTGTGAGGCATAGAAAACAGCATGCAGTGCTGATATATGTCATGTGGTGGTTAAACGCTGTGGGACTTATTTGTCAGATCTGCTGTGTTACAGCCAGTCAGGCCTGCTAAAGCTACATGGGCTGAGGACACCAAAATGCATTCTGCACAAAACTGTGCAATATAATCACATAACTGTACATCCTACAACTATCGCATAAATGAAATACCCACCACAGAAGGTGGACTATACATGTGCCTATATGTACATCCATATGTACAGCAATGGATGTGTACATGTATGTGTATGGATATGTATATATATATATATATATATATATATATATATATATATATATATATATAGAGAGAGAGAGAGAGAGACATACACACAGGGTCATAAGTACTGCAACAGGTGTGTGGTGACCAAGGCATGGACTGTAGACAAGTGCCGATACTGCAGTGCCATTCCTCCTTTCCAAAACACTGTACCCATTAACTACCACATAGGTAGAAATCTACCTAACACTGAATGTGTGATAAGGGAACAAGGGACACAGGTGGACAGTAGCCTCCCCTTTGATAAAGACAGTGCCACACTAGACTTGTAATCTGTCTATGTGGTATGTGTCATGACAGCAGGTGTGTCATGTAGGTATATATTGGTCAGTGTTCCCCTGTACTCATCACAATGTCCCCTGTGGTATGTACCTCACATGACAACTACAGTAAGTGGAAAGGCCACAGACATACCTCACAAAGGGTAATACTTGCCTCAAACAGATGCCCTATGCAGACTGACTCACCAAACCACAGCTAGATTGTATTGCATACCGCCAACACAGAGGTGATCTCTGCCGGACATACAGAGGTATGTCAGACCCATAGCTGTGTGACAACCACCATGGCAACATATCACAATCCCTCCAGGCTACATGCTCTAGGGCCCTAATCCTCATCAGCTCACTAAACAGCACATGCTGGAGGGATAGGTTCCTATCTCAGAGATATGCCATACTCTGGAATAGACCACCTAACAATAGCAAACTAGGCTCCTCATTAGTAGTTGTCATAAATACCTCTGATGATTGTTTGGGAGATTGGTAATACACCCCAGGAATCCCCTCTGTGGTACTGGTTGACAGGGGCAGGTGAAATCAAAGTACATGTGTGGCAAAGACCAGGGTAGCATATGGCTAGGCTGCTGTAGTCCCTAGGGCCAACAGCATTTCACCTACCTATGACACAATGCACTCACACATGTACTCAATGCAATACCTGCTATGTGAGGTTGAATAAGTGTAACGCTGAATGGGTGCAAGGTCTGTAAAGGTGTGATAGCGTAGTGTGAAGTTGTGTCTGACATGGTAGTGTCTATCCTAACTGTGAGGCCAGCAAAAGATGTGTACGTTATTGTTAGGCAGACATAGTACTATTGCATATGATGTGACGTAGTTCCTTGTTGACGACTGTGGTGTCCTATTGTAGGCTAAATCAATACATGTATGCTTAGTGAGTGGTACTGCTGGTGAATCCAACTCCCATATGAACTGTAGTACTACCTGAAGCTGTAGGCCTAAACAGCACAGTATGGTGTGTGTTCACATTGCTTGGAAACACTGTCATGTGTGTTTCCTGTAGTCTGCATAGAGGAAATAACTAAGGCATAAGGGTTTGTAAGTAGTGGCACACAGTACTGTATGGTACACAGGTAAAGTTCATCTGTGTTGGCATACAGTGGTGTGTTGCATGTTTGTCTGATGTGTGTGTAATTATGCCTGTACCATGGCCGCAATCATATGTGTGTTACAGGGTATACATGTGTATCTAGCAACATATATAGTCTGTTACAGCAGTATACCACCTATATTAACAACTGTGCACATATGTTAGGCAGGGCTATGGCATCAACAACTAGGGTGGTTTACTGGTACTACTGTAACTGTACTTTACATTCATTGCAATGGATGACATCTTTGTTCGTGCATTAGAGTGATATATACCCCTGTGGCGAGGTTGTACATTGTATCACAAACAGTGTGCCGGGTACTGTTGTATAGTGGTTTGATATATAGAGTGTGCCAGGCACTGTTAGTCAGTTGTGGCCTGAGAACCAATATGTGGTATTGAACGTGTGTATCCTCTGACAGACAGATGGTATATATGGCAGTGAAGTGATATCTGTGGTTAAGGGTGTAAAGTGTGCCACAGGACTTGCTCACACATATTGTTCATTTCTCTTTCAGCCTGATGACCCACCAATGTAACCCATCTTACACAGCAGAGTAGGAAGAGGTGATCCAGCAAAGCCTGGTGCAGCACTACACACTGTTGTTTTCCAGAAGCAGCCAGCACCAGCATGAGCGGACTGCACTGCGGCAAGATCTTGTTCGTCGGGTAAATGACATAGGCATGCATAACCGGACATATGAGCAGGTACGCCATCACTGCAATGATTTAATTAGACATGTCCGGCTGCATGCGTCTGATATCCAGAGACAACAGCTTGCCACAAGTGGTGGGGTGGCCATTCATCCCCCCCTCACCAGAGTGGACGAGCTGCTCCTAAGCGTGGTGGCTCCTGGACAACAACAGCAACTCCCACACACATGTGTCGTCATGGAGGCTGGAGCCACCCAGCATGTTCACATGGAGCGTGCAGGTAACATGCCCTATCTGTAGACTACAGTTACCTGTATTGTTAGATTATGTCTATGTGAGATGTGTACTGTGTGTTTAGCAGTTGTGCTGCCTAGTGTTGTGCAATACTGATATTTGGAATATTATCTGTACACCTGTGACTGCCGACTGTTGTTCTACTGTAGTTTAGCAAACCCACAGTAGCAATGCCACAGTTGTGGCCACTGATGAACTCTCTCATATTCTCATAGGTCCCTCTGGTGTGACAGCAAAGCAGATGATCCATGCTGGTGAGTGTGGTATAACTGCAATGTTGGTAATGAAATGTGCATGTCAAAGGTGAGGTGTAGGCCATGTACACGTAACATACCTACACATAATGCATGCCATGCATGTTTGCTGTAAGACGTTGCACAGCTCAGTAATGTCAGTAGCTGCCTCAATGACATGCAATACACAGAGCATCAGACACAGTTGTGGCATCACCGTACTGCACATTGGATAGGCATAGTTGCTACAGCTGACACAGCATAACATGTTTATCATACGCAGTACAAGTCAACATGCTACATATGGTGTTACCACACACCTGCTGTAAGGTCACACTTCAGTATCCCACATGTCATCCGCAGACACATGATAAACCTCAGGGGTAGAGGCCTATCATGGGGCTGTGCAACACTCTTTAACACATAACACAGTCATGTTAAGCAATGCTCCCTATTGGGCACCCACACACCCATGTACAAAGTGGCTGTGTAATTGTGAACGTAGCCACGGCACTGCAGTACAGGTACAGCATGCTAGGTGGTGGTCTGTCACACATTAGTAGCCATGAGTGACCACATGCTGCAAGATGATGATGGCTCATGGTACTACACCCCATCCAGTTACAGTGACCACAGTACTAAACATAGCAGTCATTGCTTTGCACCTCAATGTTGTGTGTGTGCAAACATATGCACCTATACACAATATGCATAGCATGTTGTGTGTGTGCTTACATATACCAGTATACACAATTTGCATAGCAGTCGCCATTTGTACAAAATAACACATATATGTCCTGGAATGCTATTGGGTGTATAGGTCACATGACACACATTGGGTATGTGTGGTGTATAATTTTGCAGTCGTGTAGCATGCCATGTCATGGCTGGCACTGACGTATCTGCAATATTTCCCACACTCACCATAATCACTGTACAATGGGCATGTCGAGCATTTGGATTCCTTCATGTCTACATGACCACTCATCCCGTGTGTGTACACAGCATGCATGTGCTACACCTGTGCCCAGTATTATCTGCTATGGACACAGACACTGTAATCAGACATGGAAATCTATGTGTCACACAGATAACACATGCAGCCATGGTATGTATACCTGTGAGTGATGGTGCACAGGACATTGCAGAGCTGATAATACTTGCACAGCAGTGTTGTGTACATGTACACATTGTCTTTCAGGGTGTAGCCAATCACTGAACAACTACACACATGCATCAAAGCCATGTATACTGTCATGAAATAGGGCCATCTACACTTGCACTGCATGGTCTTGAGCAACACATCGTCTGCATGCTGACACGTGTGAGTTGACTGAATGCCTTGTGATACTGTCACCCACCTTCACCCACTATTGAGTATGTGTTGGATTGTTGGTGTGTGTGTGTGTATCTGCTATAGTGAGGAGTGTATTTGTGTGCATGTGTGCATGTGTTCATGTGTGCATGTGTGCATGTGTGCTAACATCATGTACAGATTGTAAAGTGTGTTTCCTGTCTTCCTCTCACAGATGCTGAGTTTGGGGTGGCTGAATGCAGCAGGGAACCTGAAGTCACTGCCACAAATAGTGGAGATGATGAGACATGTATTGTGGCACAGGTAGGTTTGACAGGGTCTGTCGTTGGTCCACCAATTGACAGTACACAGCATTCAACCCCATTGATGAGCACACTCATACTGTCAATACATCCCTCAACACCAATGGCCTTAGCCGAGGGACAGCATACAGTTGGCATTGACCAGTATACTGTGGTACTTATGGCACCTGCATCCCATCACAGCAGCCATACCCAGATTCCTGGAACAGTACCACATAGACGGATGTCCAGGGGATGTCGGGGGAGCACCACTGGTCGTATTGCCCTTGGCAGACGTGCCCTCACAGGTCTTACAACCACGACTATGTTTTGGGCTGTAATGCAGGCACAGGCACATATGGAATGGTACACCAGACAGGGACTAAGGGCACAGAGGGCCCATTCCACCGCTATCAATGACAGCATCTGTGACCTTGCCGGTGCCATCTGGAATTACACCGTGGTCATTGATAGACGTTGGGGGGAGACATCAGATGCCCTCCACATTGTGTTTTCCATGAGCCAGGACCGTGCGGGATGGGTGAAACATCGACGCTGATGCATGCTAGCAACATCAGCAGCTGGCAATCATCACAGATGGTCCACAGATCACATCCGCTCCCATAGTGGCAGTACCAGCCCCAGCAATGCTGGGGCTGGCCTGTAGATTGACCGTCCTAGTAGACCACGTGTATGTGGCTCTGGCCAGTCCCAGCAGGGGCATGGGTCCACTCGACATACCTCTGCCTCTGATGATAGTACCCAGTCAGGGTTGTTACCCAATACTGTCCGTAGCACCCTTGCCAGGCACAGGTACTGTGTCCGTGGCCAGAGACAATGATCTGTGCAGCCTGGCAGGTACAGTCTGTGACTGTCCCACAACCTCCCATATATGGCTGCCACATGGTGGAGCTGTGTGCATGCAGACACACACAAATTAACCAAACTAGGGCTCACACATACACACACACATTACATCAACATTGGCCCATGCTATACTGTTGTCCCTCACACACACACGCACACACAGCCATGTTGATTACATGGGTCAATGTCGGGCTCTGGCAAACCAACAACACACCCTGTGCATAGGATGACACCTGCTCCACCTCCTGTCATCTGTAACATTGATGCAGGAACAGGCTAACATGGTGTTGATGCACAGAGTGACATTATAGCAGTGTAGCAATATTAGCAAGTTGTCAACAGGAAAGTGTAATGACATCCTTGTAGATATATCTGAGCAGGCGTGATGCATCTAAGCTCTGATTGTCAATGTAGCATTGTTTACACCAGTGTTAGTCTGAGTATATATCGTCCGGCCATGTGCCACTTGGCTGAAGTATAGAGTGTTGCCAGCATGTGTTAGTGAGTGGACAGTACATGTGTGATGTGTACAGTACAGATTAGCAGGTGAACATGGTGGGTGCGCACTGTCTGCATGTACGTGCATAGTGGACACATGGGACATGTGACATACCCTGTTTTACACATTGTTAACATCTCATAGTATCTCTCGATGGCCATTATGCATTCTACTACAGATATGTTCTAACATGGTTGCACATGTATATATGACATGGGTTGACACTATGCTGTGGGTGATACTGTTAATCTCTGTCAATGTTTTGCATTCTGGTAGTATACACAACCTCAACAGCATGACTATAACCAATCATTAGATGATGTCCTGACAACTGACACACAGTTGTAGGGAACTCAGTAACAGTGGGATCCTTCCAGTACTATACTATAACAGTAACCAGTAGTATTGACCGCCACCCATTCCTGAGACCACACCTGTTTGGCATATAGGCCTCTTAGGTACATGCAAACACATTAGGGATATGTCCATCCACATCTGGAAATGCATGCATTGGCCTACAATGCATTCTCTGGATGGGACACATATCCTACACAAGGGTATCATACAGACAGATACCTGTTGTCCAACACATGCTGTATTGCACTAGGCAGACTATGGCATAGTCATCAACATTTACTGTACATACTATCCCGACAGTACCACATAGGTGGCAGCCCTCAACATGTATGTTGGGTACCAATGTGTACCTACAGCCATGTGTTATGTCATCTGTCCCTTGGTATCCACATATCCAGAGGTATTGTGGAGTCCCTCGGTGTATCACATAAGACATTAGGGGCCTGAATGCATATCCACAAGGCTGTTGTACACCTATAATGACTGTCCATTATTGCTAGTTGTTGTTGTGTATGAACATGTCTGACATATACCCCAGGCATGTACCCTCACTCACATTACTCTATAGTAGCTGTCATGGGTGTGTGTGGCACAGATGACCTTGGCCACAGATCACTACAGTGGCCGGCCTTGTCACATACATACATATGTGACCTACGATCTGAGAAGCAGCAGCACAATCTGTCAAAGGAAACAAATGTATTCATGTAGTATGCAGGCTTCACACCTATGAACTAATTGAGGTCACATGTACATATATTTATTTGCCACACAGATACCTGACGTGTGCAATGCACATACTGTTTTAATACTGATATGTCATAGATAGTAAAAGCAAAACTCACACTGCATTGACCAACAGTGTCACTCACACACACACACACACTCAGCAATTGCAGGTTTCAACCCCCTACCTAACTATGTTATGATACTAGAGAGATACGCATTAACATGGCACGCTATATACCTTACTAGGTGATTTGTTTTCTCCTGCTATATTTGTAGGATGCTGACATCATCAGACTTTCCAAAGTGGAATGTACCTCTTTTAATGTGTTTTCCCAGTCTCCAAAAAGGGTACTCCTCTCAAAGGAAATCACACACATACCCCGCCCCACCACACAGTCAGCAATTGTAGGATTCAAACCCCTATCTAACTATGTTATGACACTAGAGAGATAAACATCAACACTATGTGCTATATGCCTTATTGGGTGCTTTGTTTCCTCCTGCTATACTTGTAGGATGCTGACATCATCAGACTTTCCAAAGAGGAATGTACCTCTTTTAATGTGTTTTCCCAGTCTCCAAAAAGGGCACTCCTCTCAAAGGAAATCACACACTTACACACACGACCCCACACACAGTCAGCAATTGAAGATTCAAACCCCTACCCAACTATGTTGTGATACTAGAGAGATATGCAATAACATGGCATGCTATATGCTTTACTGGGTGGTTTCTTTTCTCGTGCTATATTTGTAGGATGCTGACATCATCAGACTGGACATGGTAATGTGTGTACACTTTGTTTTATGCAATCCCAGGAATGAGCCATGTGGGTCGGCAGGTGTCAACAGCGTGAACAGGACCACATAATTCTTAGCTTGTGTTATCTATCTGTAGACAAATTGACATTCCTTCATATGTCAACACATATTTATGCACAGATTGTTGGCTTTGTAGATACGACATGTATCTGGGATGTTGATAAAGGGCTATTCAAAGTCTATTTGAGACATGTGTAGCTCCGTTCAGTGATGTGTGTCCTGGGTGGCTGCCTTGCAAACAGTATAGCATGTTTGGGAACCATGATCTGCACATGAACATACCACAGTTGGTAGGGTTGTGTGTTTTTCAGCTTCCAATAGCTCTGTTTATGACTTCAACCATGATGGACTCCATGGCCTTGCAAATCAGACTTCATAGGCTTACTGGACTATACTTCCCATGGTGTGTTGTGCACCAATACTTGTGGGGAGAGCCATATGTTGCTGTAACACATGCAACGGTTCCATGACCTGTGGAGAGGGTGAGGCTCAACAGACTGTTCAGGTGCAGGGTCTGTTTGTTCTGTAGTTCATTCATGACACATATAGGGAAACAATGTAATCCAATTGCTGCCATGCTTTTGGCTTTGGGGGGAGCTGTTCACCCATTCTACATATGATATCTCCAGGTATGATGATAGTGACTTTTGGCAGTGGGAGGTAGGTATGTATATATGGGCCTGTCTGACAGGATGTCGGCATTGTCAGTCAGGTACAGTTGGCCCTGACTCGGGACATATATGAGTGTACATTGCTATTTATGACATAGCTGAAGGAGGTGTCATGATTCCGTCTGGACTCCTTCGCAGCTACTCTTTACAAAACACCGACAAACCTGAGCAGTAATCCCTGTTATACTATTTTACACACTTAACACCCTACTGATCCTTTGTGATCAGTCTACAGAGTATGTTATCATAATGTCCTGGCATGTCCAGGGGTCAGTTTCGTGTGTACTCTCCAGCCCAGCTGGTGAATATTGTGATTTTGACACAATGTCACAACTGCCTCATGTACACAGACAACCCTCTCCTCCCAACAAACTCAGATATATGTGAGAGATGCAACTATATAGACATACAGGAGGGAGGCTGAGCTCTCTCGACCCATGAGTGGTACAGTCTATCAGGTGGTGAAGGTAACCATACACACCACATATCAGTCTCACATAAACCTATAGCGACAGCAATCAAACCAGATTATCACATATAAACATACTCGGAGGCTCTAAATAAACTCTGCCTAAGCAGTAGAGACCTCCAAAGCAGACACACAAACAACTGCTACCCCACTACAATACCCACATATCACATAGTTCACAATGTCAGTGTGCCACACAGTCACTGCCCTTCGGGCTAAGCAACACACCTAATACACTTGTAATAGGTGACACTTATTGTCAGACACACTGACGTCCCACTCACCAGGCTGAACAAGGGGATCGTTTCTTTGAGCTGTCTGTCGGGTGCCAGGATCCACCACATAACACATGCACTCAGGTCACTCCACAGCAAGTACAGAAATGGCTCCATAATTGTCCATGCTGGTATATAAAACCACAGACGTTCCTCCCAGGACCACATGACATGATACATAGAGGAACTCTCTGATCATGTAGGCCAGGCCAGTATGACCCTGGCCTTGTGTAGCATCTTACACTCACCAAGTATGATGTCACAGTATACAGACAAACTTATCACGTTTAACAGTTGGCTAACATATTGGTGTCATTCAAAGGGGATCCAGTGTCTGTCAGCCTGGGGTGACATGCTCGACATGCCACGTAGCTTCGCTATGGACAGCTTGCACCTGTCACCCTTGGACTTTCGAATACTGGCTAAGGCTCTTGCTACCACCATAGTGCCTTTTTTAAACAGTGCTCAAAAGACAAACCCACCTCCATAGACATTACAGAGTAAATGAAACTAAGGGTAATGCTGCTTAACACCAGATGTGTTACCCTCAAATTGTACCCACTCAGGACTCTCCTCAGTATGGAGAATAGCGATATCTGTGCACTAACAGACACCTGGTTCAGGCTCACAAATGCACACCAGTACTACCAGGTTATGTTTCATACCATGCTTTCTGACCACATGACTCAGAACGGACAACACAAATAGGGGGAGTATCCATATACATCATAGATAAACACACCTCTGGGTTAGTAGCACTGCACAAAACATCGCAGACCATACATATGCAACTAACATTGTGCAAAACTGCCTTTCAGTTTGTTGCCTGCTACAGACCACCCTCCCAAACTCAGTAACCACACTCGGCTTTCCTGGGAACACTGGAGAATATGAAGGTCTCCCCAAACACCATTATGTTGGGTGACTTCAAATACCCAAACATTGACTGGGGATACTACTCAAGCCTCAACACCCTCACCCATCAGTCACTACTATTTGTAAACTCATATGCTATGGCATAACCAGTCACCACACCCACAAGAGGGGAAAACGTATTGGACCTGATCATCACCAACATGGGGACTCTATGTTCCACACCAGCGATATACCCCTCATTGGTAAGGTCAGAACATACATTTATCTCACTGGACATCCATATCCCATCCCCACACCCATCCTGGGTAATCTTGGTGAACTTGTCCTAAGCAAATGTCTCACTTTACCAAAGCAAGGTGGTATCTTTTAGAGACCCTGGGACAGTGGTGAATACAGCTCAGACTGCTGAATCCTTTACATACACATTCTATGGACACCTAGTGGACTGCATGGATTGTGCTATCCCAAGTAACAACAAGACTCACTCCTCCAATGGCAGGGGACCTGTCTAGTAGACCACGGCCATTAATAAGCTATACAGCGAAAGGAGGAAGTTACTACATGATAGAGCACAATTCCAGACAGGGAAGACATCTGTGATCTGTACTAAAAGACAGCTACAATCACTCATGAATTTATCTAAGGCCCGCTTCTAATGGACAATTGCACCAGACACATAGGACAATCACAAGGCCTTCTTCAGTTATGTCAGGAACCTGGGTGGACACTCACTGATATGCTGTGAGTTACTGCATACTGACTAAACATACACTGAACCCACTGACATTGCCAACATCCTGGCAAACAGGTTCAGTGCAGATGTCTCCCCCCATCCCCCCTAAGGAGCAACTATCCATCCCAACAGAGTGTAACCTCCCTGACATCACAAATTAACAGGTGAGTGCTGCCCTCCCCAAAGCAGACAACACAGCATCAATGGGACCAGACGGTGTCCCGGCCTGCATCTTACATGAGCTTCATGACAGACGTAACCCTCACATTAAGTCACTGTTCAATATCGGAGTTACTACAGGATATGTACCCAAGGAATGGCATACAGCGACAGTGGTCCCACTCCACAGAGTTGGTGCCACAATGGACCACAGACAATATCACCCTATAAGCCTAACTAGCCTGTTCTGCAAAGCTATGGAGCGTATTGTCATGGGACTCATACACATAGACATCGAGAACCTACAGACACTGTGTCCTACACATTTCAGCATTGTTGTGAGCAGATCTTGCCTCTTGAACCTGTTTGTATTCTTTAAATGGTTACCAGGTCCATCGACATAGGGACGGTTGTCCACACAGCCTACCTGGACCTTGCAAAACCCTTCAACACAATAACCCTGGCCATTATGCATAGGCTCACCAGCGTCGATATGGACACATATCTTACACGATGGATTGCTACCTGGATCAGGGATAACACCCACATGGTCAGTATTGCAGGTGCCATGTCTGACTATACACCAGTTACACGTGGCATCCCACAAGGCTCAGTCATGGGACCTCTCTTGTTCAGTATATATTTGTCTGATGTACAGGCTAACACAGGAGGAATATGGCTGACCATGTTCACAGATGACTGCAAACTGGGTGCCATAATCAACTCTCCAGCTGGCACATGCATACTGAAACAGGGTCTCACAGAGATGGATGACTGGTGCCTGAACCATGGCCTACAGCTAAATGCCATTAGTTGCATAGTCATCCCCTTTGGGAATAACACCATGCCCACACATTACCACATAGGTAGTAATCCAATACATACGGTAGGAGTTGTTAGGGGTTTGGGGACACGACTTGTTTGTACTGTCGCCTTTGACAATCACGTTGCCAAAGTAGTTAGACAGACCTTCTATATAGCCCACCTTATCCCATATGGTTTCACATCTAGATCGAGTGAGGTCATTGTGCCCCTATACTCATCATGACCATGCTTGATTACAATGTCACATTTTGGATGTACCTTACCCGACACCTGCAGCAACTGTAATGGCCACAAAGGTTCCTCACCAAGCAGATCTAGGGACTCACACAGATGCCCTGTACAGTTTGGATACAGTAACTCCAGCTCTACTCAGTCGCTTACCGCCTACTCAGATATGATGTGTGCCTGTTGTTTATAGAAATACCCAACCCAACTGGACATGCTCCACCTCAGGGTATCCGACTCCCTTGGAGCTACACACTCCAGGGACATATACCTCAGCACAGATGTTAATAGGACATGCTGGAGGGACAGATTCTTATCCCAGAGGCTCCACTCACTCCAGATTGTAATCCCAGTTTCACATAGGCAGAGCCACCCACTGACCACATACAGGAGACATCTTGACAACTGGATGGGTGATCGTATGTTTACTCCTGGGATATCTTCTGGGTCCCTGCTAGACAGAGGCACACTAGACTAAATGTACATGGGCTATCTTGTGTGACCTACTATTCACAGGCACAGTGTAGTAATCTGACAGGGTTGCGAAAGCCAAACACACTCTGGCTATGCTTGTACATGCCCTAGGGAAGATAGCCTAGTATCGACCTCTGAACGTATGATAATGTTCGGGATGCACAATGTTTATTGCTGATACTGTTTGCAGGTTTTTATCATCTTTGCTTTCCCAGTTTCTATGAACAACTTAGGTATCTGCAGAACATATTTGATTATGACAGGGTTCCACTATATTATATATGTGTCTGTTGTCATATAACTGTGTGCACAGGGTGGATTGCTGGATAGTGAGAGGTTCCTGGGTTAACACATGCAACTGCCAGATATGTGTGGCCCACTGCTGTACTCAGACATGGCCTAAGTGTGTGAGCATGCTCAGTTCAGGCTTTCCGTGTTTTGTTGCCTGACATTTGTCTAATTTATTCAAGTGTGTGAACATGTCCAGTGTGACTTTTCAGTATGTTGCTGTCTGAGGTCTACTACATTTGTTGATGCGTGTGCACATGACCAATATTAACATTTATACTGTGTGTGTTGGAAGTCAGGTTCTATTCTTACTGCAGGACTCACCTTTGTGTCATAACTCAACAGGGATTATACTGTGCCTGCAGGGTTTCCATGAGATACTTTGCATAGACTTATCAACATTTCTTCATACAGGCTGACCACTGCAATACTGTTATGGTTTAGTGGTTCAGTACTATGACTATAGTGCACAGTATCCTGGGTTTGAGGCCCATCATTGCTTTATATGTTATACTGAGCAGACCAGACTGCTTAAGAGCCAGTAGAGCAAATATGAGCATGTTGGCTTTTGTTCAGCTATGCCCTACTTAGACCAGGCTTGTCCAACATTGCTCAATATTAACTAACATTGCTGGACGTTGCCCAATATTACTCAACATTGACAACAGTTGGGCTAGTTGGTGTGTGCGAGTTTGTTTACATATACTACATGGTGGTAAATGCTGTTTAGCACTGCTTTATATTTCTTAACACATGGCAATCATGCCTCAGGTGGTGCTGCAGGGCTGCCTATGTCGGATGCACATACTACACTCCCTATACATGTTTGAAAGCAGGTAGTGTCAACTTAGGCATCCCTTTTACTATATGTGCGAGTCAGAGAGAGGTATCATTTCCAGAGTTCCTATTGAGCCAGTGTATGTGCTATGCTTTGCCTCTTTGCCAAGGCCAAAGCATACTGGGCATGCCTCCTTCTGCCTACTGGGGTAGGCTCAGGTTGTTCTTCTTCCAAGTCACGCTCTGCCTGTGATGGCCTTGGCAATGGTGGGGGCTGTTTGGCCCAGGCCTATGCTGGTCCTGCTGCAGCTGTTTTTGCAGGATCATATTATGTAGCATACCACATACCATGACAATTTGGGTACATGTAGTTGATGAGTACTGCAAGGCTCCACCAGATGTGTCCAGGCACCAGAAACATGACTTGAGCAGCCCAAACACACGCTCGCTTACATTTCGTCTTTGTGCGTGTACCTCATTATGGCATTCCTGTTCAGGTGTGTGTGCATTTCTGATGGGTGTCATCAGCCATGGCTCCAGTGCATAGCCAGCATCCCCCACTAGGTGACCATGTGGGATGTCTCCATTGGCAAATGTCTGGTACAACTGCGTCAGATGCCAGATATGGGAATCATGGTAGCTTCCAGGGCAGCCAGCACACACATTCAGTATTATGCCCTGGGCATCACACATGACCTGCCAGTTGATGGAGGGGAAGCCCTTGTGCTTGAAGTAGATCCTACCCCGCTCACCAGTTGGTGCTTTGATGCATATGTGCGTGCAGGCTATTGCACCCAATACCTCAGGGTATTCCACTATTTGCTGGAAGAGATGCATATTGCTGGCCAATACCTCACGGGAATTGGGGAAATTTACATGATCACCGACATGTGCTGACATGGCATCCAGGAACTGGTGCAGTACCCTGGATGCTGATGCCTGTGAAATTCCCATCATATAACCAGTTGGTCTCTGGAAGGTACCTGTTGTTAATATTCTTAGGCCAACACATACCTTGGTTTCCACTGGGATGGGTTCCCCTCTGTTGGTTCTGTGTGTGAGGCGTGGCCTGCACAGCTCAACGATTTGCTGCAAGAGGTCTCTGTCCATTCTATAGCGCTCCACTGGGCCTGTACACTCTTCTCCGTCTCCTCACTGTGGGTTGTCCAGCAGCATTCTCATTGTCACCACCCTCAGCATGTTGCATATGTTGCCTTATAACAGCAATGGCAGCCCCTAACATTTCTTTGTCTCAGTAAAGCTTTTTCAGTTTTCACTTCTATTAGCTTACTGCAGTGTTGCAGTGTCTCTTGAGAGAAACATAATGGACTGTTGTTTGCAGAGTTTTAAGTGCTGGGCTGGGCTGGGCTAGTGTACTGCCTGTGTAATTGCCTGATTCTGATTGTTTTCACCTGCTAGCTCTGCTAGTACTCCCTGGTAGCATCCTACTATTTGTTGTGCTTCCTTTTTCCTTTCTGTTTCCTCAGGGAGGGGCAGCTCCACGCACACAAGCGCAAACATGTGCACACCAGCTCACACACGCACACATGCTTACACGGACTAAAACTTGCTTATTCTTGTTAAAATGCACGCACACCAGCGCAAATGCTCTTACAACTCCTTAAACAGCCTTATACATGCTTACTCCAGCTTAAACGTGTGCACTCATGCTTACACGCGTGCACACTGTCTTACTCAGGTTTACAGGTGCGCACACGCATGCATACTCACTCAGCAAGAAGCTTTAGTGTTATCCACGGCATACACCTTCAATTTCTTACCTTTACCTAGACTACCTGTTGACACACCTCTTTCAATGATGTGTAAATGACAGCTGACACATGCCACTCTGCTCCAATGAGCCTCACTTCTTTCATACATACCCCGCTTGTGATGTCACCTATCTTCTACTCTGTTACTCCCCTTATCCTACTCCTACACTCTACTGACTGTGCTCATTTGCTATGTAAACTTGCGATTCACTATCCTAACCCTCATTTACATAGGATTGCCTACTAATGATTGGTTACATCTCTTAGACTGAGCTTCCCCCTTAGGAAACTCTACTCGGTGGCCATGTTGTCTTCGGCCTGCAATTCACTTGCATTGTAAATTCATGTTATCATTAAAATCCACATTTGTGGATCTTCATTATTGATTTTCTGGTTTTTAGAGCACAGCTCGTTTGTGCGGCGCTGTGCTATGCTTAAACCCCGGAGATCGGGATGGAAAAAAAAGTTATTTTATTTTTATTTTGCATCACTTAACGTTGCCAGTAGACGTATTTTTGGCCATTGGCATGCTTACTCATGTGAATGCATCCTTTTTTTGGAGCTGTCATGGCTCCATTTTGCTATATGCAGGACCGTGCTCAGTTGTCAACTGAGTACATTTCTACAAATAACACTACTCCTACTCAGACAGGTTCGGGTTTCCTGGATCGTAAATTTACTTCATTGGCATAGCTTTCACCTGCAATTGAGGTAATTTGCATATCCAAGCCCTGTCCGTGTAGGACTCATTTAAGGAGCTCTGTTGCACACCCCTACCGGCTGTTCCTGGATCGCTCGGTGGACATGTTGGCTGCATGGAGTCTTACTCTACTCTGAGACTCCGTGCAAGCCTTCGTGAATCCAGCCCAGAGTCTTTTAATTATGAAGAACACATTTCTACAAATTACAACACCCTTAATATCATGGTGCCTAGTAAGTAAACCAAGGAGATGGAAATCTAAGAAAATACCAGTCAGAAGTTATTTTATACAGCCACAGTGCAACCAGTACTCAAAGCATGCCCACTCCCTAGCCTCCCACTCTCAGTATCACACTTAGACTCCTTAACATATGCCTGTTTCCCTAGAAACACCAAATACATCCATCAGTCTATCCTCCATAATCTTTGTAATCCTTCTAAACAGTAACATTGGACTCAGCACAAACTCATCATCTCCCTTTTCTCAACAACAGAAACACTGTCTCCCTATATTGGCCTGTGCCCTATTTAATGCCCATAGCATCAGAAACAAGTTAGACCACATAAATGCGTTTATCTTCCTGCATAATCCAGACATCCTAGCAGTCACAGAATTCTGGGTCAACCAAGACTCTCCCAACTTCCAACACTTTCTAACCTCCCAAAGTATATCAATGATGCCAGACATGGTACAAAATCTGGCAGAGGTTTTCTATTTATGTGGAAAGATGTCCCAAAACTCATTGCCAAGTAAATGCCCCCGGAGTCCTAACTCACAAAAAAACCCCACTACTGATCACTGCAGCTTATCTACCACTCTTCTTCCCTAAATAAATTCAAATCACTCATTAAATCCTTAATAGCTTTCATTCTAGGTGACTTCAACACTAATTATCTTGGGCCTCTTTTATCCGACATGAGTAATTACCTGGCAAACCTAGGTCTCCTTCAACTCATAAAAGATCCAGCAAGGTCATTGTAGCAATTAGTTATACATTAAGACCCACCATAGAACATTCCATACTCCACATGATTGTTACAAACGTCAAAGTCCATCTCCACCATAAACATTCTGCCAACATCACTAAGTAACCACTACCTAATAACTTTTACAATTACCAACCATCACATGAAACTAGAACTGATTTTAGAAGCCTTCAGAAACCAGTTTAACACTAACTAAACTTTCCCACAGCTCAAAACTGAAACTATCTACTCTCCTTCATCTCCTTATATGACCATTCTATAACTCCTGTAAGCCGAAGCAACTTTCTACTAAAAAGTTGCATGGCAAATCCTTCCCACTTATCCATGGCCTTTATAAATTCAATGAAACAGAATGGCTATCCAAAAACCTCAATCATCTTTTTAACTCTAAGGGATGAAGTGAGGCAAAAATGGAATCAAACACCCACAACAGACAGTCAAACCTCCTTTATAACCTTGTGCAACCTAGCCAAGGAGTGAATCCAAATGCATGAAAGAAATATCCAAAGAAAGAAACAAATCATTTTAACATTTCCCCACGCACTTTTGCAAACAAGTTAAACTTACTGAAGAAAAAAAAACTCATGGCACCCTCTCTATGAACACCATTCAGTGTGTCACAACAAAACTTTATACAGAATATTTACTTAAAGAATTTAGCCATCTCCCATTAATAAACTTCACACTTCCCACAAATCATGATTTTCCCACCCTCACCCTATTCATCCCTTCCTCCACTAAAAACAAATACACCCCAAATAAGTTTCTACTCTCCTTGAAAATATACCTACTGAATCCTCTCCTGGATGAGACAACATAAACCAGCTATTCATATATCACTACAGACATTGTCTATGTCTTCCTCCCACCCACATATATAATCTATGTCTCACATAAAGCATCTTGCAACAAATTTGTAAAACCATTGTAATTAAACCTCTCTCAAACTAAATCTAAAGATACCCCTCAATTCCATCCAAAACCCATCATCCAAACCATAGATCTTTATCTCTTAGCACAAGATATCTGGACAAAGTTGTGAAGATAGGGTTCCTATTGCGTGATCGAAAATTGTAAATGGCGAATGCATATTGAGTGAACCCGAGTGGTCAAAACGTCACGTGCGTAACACGGAAATCACCATAGGGAACATTTTCCCTTTACTTCAATGCAGTGTGATTGGAGTAGGAATATTTGAGTAGCGGGGGTGTGGGGGGTTGCAGCGCCTCACATGGGGGCTGCAGGGGGGCAGCGTTTAGGTAAGTCAAGTTTTTTATTTTTATTTTTTATATTTTTGAAATTTCAAACATCACTCATATGGTGTCGAACATATGGTGTTCGATGTTTCAAACTTTTGAAAATATAATATAGACCCGTGAAGATATGTGAAGGCTGTCAGCCTAGCTAGACAGGATTTTGTAGATAATTCTGCCATTTGTAAATATTAATACAAGCCACATGCATGTTCTCTTTGTTAAATGTTGAACTTCAAAAATGTAACCACATTGCACTCTGCTGGAGGAAAGCTGATACGTCAAGCATTGTATAATTGTTTGATCTCAAAACTCAGAGCCAAGATGTCTGGATGAAGGAATTCTTGCTGTTGTTTTGAGACCAGAGATAATTGCTAGAATTTGCATGTATAATGTCTTTTATTGCTGTAGCTTCCTGACCAGGTCCAAGATCAAAAAGGCTGCTAAACTCTGAGTTTCTGTTATTCTGGGAACCAGAGAAAAAATGGTGTAATCTGAAATGAGTCAGTAGTACTGTGCTGTCAATTTAAGGACAGAGAGACTCAGAGCATTTAGCATTTGTCTTCAGAACATCCAACATTACCAGCACTGTCTTGTTCGATATGTAAGTTTATTTTAGAACTGTGGTTGCTCTTAGATATAGCTAGGAAATAGGAAGATCAGACTAGTTGTTTTTCTGTATTGATGTCAGAACTATTCTACTGCATTATTTTAAGTATTTTCCTGTGATCTCTGAACTCTTGACTAGCACTGTGTAGTAAGAAGTATTATCTTGTGTTGTTTATTATTTATTATTAAATATTTTTAAGCCTTTGAACGGTGGCTGTTTTGTGTAGAGATAATTTAAGCTCTAGAGTACATTGCATGTATATAATGACACTGGCCAAGCCACTCCAATAAGCTTTGCTGTTCAGTCACACTTACCATTTGGATAATAATATTGCATGGTAATAATTGGACACCCTTTAGTAAGGGCCTCTTTAGTAGCTGATAAGCAAAGGTCCTGGTGACAGTGATTACTACCTTATAGCCTGGACAGAAGGGGCACAGCTAGTGACTCTGTGCCAACCTTACCCAGGAGTGTCTATGTGGTTGTATATAAATCATATCTCAAAGTGTGTGCATGTGTGTGTGTGTCAGCTATTAGGGCAAGGACACAAAGCACTGGTTGGACAGAGAGAGTGCTAGGAGGACTTGGCTTGGGACCCTGGCTAAGGACCCCACTCTATAGCTGTGCCAGTGGGAAGTCTTATTCGAGATCTGGAGATAAAGGGGAAAATACATCCTCAGACTGTCTGTAATCTCTGTGTGCTCTTACGGGAAATTGTACTTTACTGTGTGTGTGTATTTGCTATCTTTCCCAATGAAGATGTCCTTCACTGGCGTTAGTGGTGAGGACTGAGGCTCCTTGATTGCTGGGCCAATGCACTGGCATCACATATTAATTGTTTGGCAGTGGTGGGATATGCACACCACATATTAATTGGTTGGCACATACTAATTGGCTTATAGTGGTTTGGATAGTGAATTCCTGTAGCTTATGTACAGTGATCACTGAAGGTGTTTTTGTACTCTAAATCAGCCACGCAGTGAATACTCAGAGTTCAGATCAGAATTGTTTTATTTCTTTTCTTAGCTTAGTTAGTCAGGGAGAGAAGGCAAGCATGTCAGCAGAAGAGTACGGAAAGCCAGCTGGCTGAGTTGTGCTAGGCTAGGGGACTGGTGTACGGAAACCTGACTAAGGCAGCCATGATTGCAGATTTTTTCAAAGCTGCATTAGAAAACTGCAACCAGAAGGATGATCAGACTGGCCATGGAGATATACAACACTCATGGAATGGACAGCTCAACCTTTGTACAGAGGACTTAAAAATCCATCTGGAGCTAAAGAGACTTGAGTTTGAGGCCAGGCATTTGGAAATGGAAGTTGTGGAAAAGGACTGGCAGAGACAGCATGAAAAGGAAATGCTGACTCTTCACCAGTCATGGAGGTAATGGGAAAGGGGTAACTGGACCCCAAAAGGTCAGTAAATTTCTTCCGCAGTTTACAGAGAGGCATAATTTTGATACCTTCATTCATATGTTTGAGAGGGTATGTAAACAGCATGATGTTGACCAAAGGCTCTGGGTAAGGTTCCTGATCCCCTTACTCCATGTTAAAGCTATAACTGTGCTGCCTAAATTAACTGATTGTGAATGTTTTGATTCTACTACTGTTAAGAACCTCTTGTCAGAATGTTTTAAGCTAACATCTGAAACTTATAGGAAAAAGTTTTGTGAACATAGACACAAGGCAGATGAAAGTGCGTGTGAATATGTTGCTGAACTGAGCACTTATTTTCATAGTTGGGTGAGTGGATGTCAGGTCAACACTTTTCAAGGGCTGGCAGACCTTTTGGCGAGGGAACAAGCCCTTAGCACTTTGCCTGAGGACTGGTTAGCTGATAGACAATGTGCTACTTCAGAGGAGTTGGGGAAGAAGGGAGACCTATACCTAGCAAGCAGGGCATCCCTGCACAGGAAAGGGACCCCCAGTACTGCTCATGGGTCCAATGGAACCTAGGGTGGGCAGTTCAGACTGACCCAACAGAATCTGCCAGTAGTAGGGGAAGCCACTAGTCCAGGTACATGTCTAGGACCTAGGGGTAAATGTTTTGAATGCAACCAGTGGGGACATGTGGCATACAGATGTCCATGGAGGCAAGGTGAGGAACAAAAGGTGAGAGACCCAGTAAGTGGGAAAGACAAAATGCCAATAGTAGGTTGTCTTGAGACAACAGGGGTACTGAACTTTCATACTGCAGATGTCCTGATAGGGAAGAATTTTGATGAGGCAGTACCATGTGTTTATGCAGTTACACACAGTCAGGCTTCGAGACATGCATGTGAGTCTGGTAGCTTGGGGGAGACTCATACAGACCGCATATGTGCCAGCCCGGACTGGTTAGGTGGTTAGTTCAGGAAGGGAGCTACTCTCTAGAAGTGAGACTGAAGGTAAGCCACAGCTGCTTGTGGGCACTGATGTTCCCTTGGACTGAGTGACTGCAAAGGTAGAGGTGAGTAGTAGTACTCAGGCTGACAGTGAGGAACTGCTGTCAAAGGATGCCAGACTTCCTGTAGAAGGGGAGCTAGGAAGGGTTACAAAGAGAAAGTTAAGAAAGGCTCAGCTCTCAGAACCTACATTGCAATGCCTGAGGCAGGTAGCTAGTGAGGCATCTGATTCTCAAGGAAAGGGGGAGTCTATATACTGGGACAAAGGGTTACTGTATAGAGAGTGGATCCCTGAGGGAGCGCTAGAAGGTGAGAGGATACAGCAGTTGGTAGTGCCTAGAGCCTACCATCTAGCACTTTGAGCCATAGCCCATGATATTCCCTTTACAGGTCATATGGGCATAAAACATACAAAGAGATATATTATGCAGAACTTCTATTGGTCTAGAATTTCCAGAAATGTAACAAGGTACTACAGGACCTATGAGCAGTGCCAACAGGTAGGCAAGGCAGGGGACAAGGTGAGAGCTTATTTGATGCCTTTGCCTGTGATTGAGGAGCCATTTCAGAGGGTAGCTATGCATATTGTGGAGCCTCTGAGTAACCCAAGTTCCACAGGGAAAAAGTATATCTTAGTGGTAGTAGATTATGCTACAAGATACCCTGAGGCAGTGGCTTTGTCCTCCATTGAGGCAGAACGGGTGACAAATGCTTTGTTAGAGATTTTCAGCAGGGTAGGTTTCCCAAAAGAAATACTGACTGACAGAGGTGCCAGTTTCATGTCAGACATGCTGGCTTGTCTGTGGAAGTACTGTTAGGTGAAGCACCTGAAGACCACCCCCTACCATCCGCAGACTCATGGTCTTGTTGAGAGGTTAAACTCTACACTCAAGTCCATGCTACAGGCATTTAAAGACCAGTTTAAGAAGGAGTGGGACAAATATTTGTCCCATCTGTTGTTTGCTTACAGAGAGCTTCCCCAGGAATCCACAAGGTTTTCACCCTTTGAGTTGCTGTATGGGCATAGGGTGAGGGGACCTCTAGATTTAATTTGTGATGATTGGGAAGGTAAGTGTGAATCTCACTAGGAGTCTGTTGTGGCATTTGTCCTACACCTCAGGACAAGGCTCAAGGTACTCATGGGCTTTGCCCAGAACAACCTGGAAGAAACCCAGCAACTGAAAAAGGTATGGTATGACAGGAATGCGCAAGCTAAAGAAGTATGCTGTAGGGCAGCAGGTAATGGTTCTCATTCCTGTCAGACACAACAAGCTGCAAGCAGCTTGGGAGGGACCCTGCAAGTTTGTAAAGAAGGTAAGTGATGTTACCTACATGGTAGAACTGCTAGACAGGAGGCAGGGACACAAATTGTGCCATGTTAACACGATGAAACCTTACCGTGATAGGGAGGCCCTTATGCTGAGTATTTTCAGTGGATTGCAAGAGGAGTCTGAGGGAGATCTGGTGACTGATCTCCTTAGTGAGGCTCAGACTGACACCTCAGTAGAAGGGAAAGCAATGTCCCAGCAGTTATCTCCTACCCAGGTTCAAGAAATCCAAGCAGTGTTACAGGAGTTTGAGGACATGTTCACTGGGAAACCAGGGTGCACCCAACTGGTGCAGGGCCAGGTGGATACAGGACCACAAGGGCCTATTAGGCAGGCCCCTTATAGGGTGCCTGAGAGAGTCAAACAGACTCTAAGGGAGGAGATACAGGAAATGTTGGCACTAGGGGTAATTCAAGAGTGCAAAAGTCCCTGGGTCTCCCCAGTGGTGCTGGTGCCAAAGAAGGATGGCAGCACCAGGTTCTGTGTGGACTATAGAAAATTAAATAGTCACACAAAGTCAGATGCTTACCCCATGCCTAGGACAGATAAGGCCCTAGAGCAGCTGGGTGGGGCTAAGTATGTTACAACCATTGATCTTACCAAGGGTTACTGGCAGGTGATCTTGACTCCCAGTGCTAGAGAGAGGTCAGCCTTTGTGACTCATTTTGGCTTGTATGAGTTCACAAAGATTCCCTTTGGGATGAAAAATGCCCCAGAGAATTTCCAGAGGCTGGTACATTATATTCTAGTAGGATCAGGAGGGTTTGCCCTTGCTTACCTAGGTGATATTGCCATCTACAGCCATTTCTGGCAGGCACCCCTTCAACATGTCAGGGAGGTGCTGGGCAGACTTTAGGGGCAGGGTTGACCATTAAGCTGAGCAAATGTCAGGTGGGTATGGCAGAGGTCTCCTACATGGGACACAGAGTGGGGAGTGATAAGATCAGGCCAGAACCTGCCAAAGTGGAAGCCATTTAGGCATGGCCTGCACCTGTTACCAAAAAACAGGTAAGGGCATTCTTTGGGACAGCAGGGTACTACAGAATGTTTGACCCATTTATAGTACCATAACTGCTCCCCTCACAGACCTGGCAAAAAAGAACAGGCCAGATAAGGTAATATGGACCACAGCATGTGAGCAGGCATTCCAGAATCTTAAAAAAATCTTTGGGTGGACCCCCTATGTTATCCAGTCCAGATTACAGTAAAGAACTTGTTGTGCAGGTAGAAGCTTTAAACCATGGGGTGGGGGCTGTACTTAGCCAGATTTCTTCAGAGGAAGAAAAGCATTCAGTGATTTATCTCAGTCATAGGCTCCAACCTAGGGACAAATGCTATGCAGCTGTAGAAAAGGAATGTCTAGACAACGTGTGGGCACTGCAGAAACTTCTGCCTTATCTGTATTGAAGAAAATTCACTGTAGTGACAGATCACAACCCCCTAACATAGTTAAACAGAGTCAGCCAGCAAAATACCAAGTTGCTAAGATGGAGCCTAGGGTTGCAAGCATATGATATGTCAGTGCAGCACTGCAGTGGGGTTAGCAATGCCAACACAGATGGGCTCTCAAGATAGGGAATGGAGTAAGGTATACTGAGATAGACCTAACCCTCTCAAGCAATGTTTCTCAAGTTTCACTTGAAAAACTAGCTTAAGTACCCCGGGGGGGGGGGTGAAAATATGTGAAGGCTGCCAGCCTAGCTAGATAGGATTTTGTAGATAATGCTATCATCTGTAAATATTAATGTAAACCACATGCCTGTTCTCTTTGTTAAATGTTGAACTTCAAAAATGTAACCGCATTGCACTCTGCTGGAGGAAAGCTGATAAGTTAAGCACTGTATAATTGTTTGATTTCAAAACTCGGAACCAAGATGTTTGGATGAAAGAATTCTCGCTATTGTTTTGAGACCAGAGTTAATTGCTAGAATTTGCATGTATAATGTCTTTTATTGCTGTAGCTTTCTGACCAGGTGCAATATCAAAAGGGCTGCCAATCTCTGAGTTTCTGCTAGCCTGGGAACCAGAAAAAAATGATGTAATCTGAAATGAGTCAGTAGTACTGTGCTATCAATTCAAGGACAGAGAGATTCAGAGCATTTTGCATTTGTCTTCAGAACATCCAGCATCACCAGCACTGTCATGCTCTATATGTAAGTTTATTTTAAAACTGTGTTTGCTCTTAGATATAGCTAGGAAATAGGAAGATTAGTTGTTTTTCCTTATTGATGTCAAAACTATTCTACTGCATTATTTTAAGCATTTCCTGTGATCTCTGAACTCTTGACTAGCACTATGTAGTAAGAAGTATTGTCTTGTGTTCTTTATTATTTATTATTTAAAAAAATTAAACCTTTCAACTGTGGCTGTTTTGTGTAGAGATAATTTAAGCTCTAGAGTACATTGCATGTATATAATGATACTGGCCAAGCCACTCCAATAAGCTTTGCTGTTCAGTCACCCTTACTATTTGGATAATAATATTGCACAGTAATAAGTAAACCACGGAGTAAAAGAGAGCAACTGAAGAACAGGGTGATCTGGGACTTTGTTCTTCAATTGCACAGTAATAACTGGACACCCTTTAGTAAGGGCCTCTTTAGTAGCTGATAAGTAAGGATTCTGGTGGCAGTGATTACTACCTTATAGCCTGGACAGAAGGGTCACAGCTAGTGAACCTGTGCCAGCCTTCCCCAGGAGTGTCTGTGTGGTTGTATATAAATCAAATCTCAAAGTGTGTGTGTGTGTGTGTGTGTGTGTGTGTGTGTGTGTGTGTGTGTGTGTGTGTGTGTGTGTGTGTGTGTGTCAGCTACTTGGGCAGGGACATGAAGCACTGGTTGGACAGAGAGAGTGCTAGAAGGGCTTGGCCTGGGACCCTGGCTAAGGACCACACTCTATAGCTGTGCCAGTCGGGAATCTTATTGCGGATCTAGAGAGAAAGGGAGAAACCAGCCCCAGACTGACTGCGATCTCTGTGTGCTCTTAAGGGAAATTGTACTTTACTGTGCGTGTATTTGTTATCCTTCCCAATGTGGACACCCCTCATTGGGGCTAGTGCTGAGGACTGAGGCTCTTTGATTGCTGGGCCAGTGCACGGGCATCACAAAAGCCTAAAATAGTGGTGGGACAAAGGCTCAAAAATAGAGACAAATTAAAAATGTTGGTCTTCTAAATATTGAAAGTCTCTAGAATAGCAAGATTTGTGTTAGCAATCATTTTCTGAAGGATATGACGTTTTAATCTCCAATGTATATCATTACTTAGTGACTTCAGTCTTCAGTGGTTTGTTCAAAAACGACAGATTTCATGAGGAACAGAGCAAAAATATGAGACGATATCTGGAGATTCTGCAAAAATCTGGACAGTTGAGAAGTATGCTCTCACCTCGGAATAAATATCCATAAAAGATATTCTACATCTACCTCTCTCTCTCTCTGTATGCATCCAGCAGTACCACCTGCTCTATTCCAAACAGCAAGGATTATGGCCTGGATGAAGTAATATGACAGCAGTTTGTTCCCTATCTGATGACATTCTGAAGAATACCCATAGAGGCCTATTTACAAGTGCCCTATTTATAAATCTGACAAAGGCATTTGACGTCATTGATCACTACCTTCTCCAAAACATAATAATTGAAATTGGTATTTGTCCAGACACCATGCTCTTGGTTAAAAACTTCCTCAGTGACAGACAGTTCAGAATTAAAATAGGATCCTCCTAATCAGAATCTGTACCTATTACCATAGATGGGTCACAAGGATCCGTTTCCCTTATTCTTTTTCATATTTGTTAACAAACTTCTTTGTGACCTCCCCCATTTCCCACTCATTCTCTATGTTAACAATATGGTCATTTATTGATCAGGTCATTCTCACATCAACATTCAGTCCCAACTTCATTCTGACTTACATGAGATCCACCAATGGCTCATAAACTACAAACTACTTAATAACCCCTCCAACACCAAAACTATGCATTTTGGATCTCCACAGAAAATTCAACAAGCATCTGACGCTTTAAATATCTTTGACTTATTCAGCCACTCCATAGTAACAACCTCCACCTTTAAATACCTAGGATTATGACTCAATCACTCACTAAACTTCAAATTCCACATAGCATGAGATGATAAATAAACTCTCTATTTCTCTGTGTTAAAAGATCTTCCCTTTTCTGTCTCAATCAGCCATAGCAGGTATCGGCAAAGGAGTTTTCTTTTTTCAGCTTGAATATTGACTTAATTTTTTCAATTTGGCCTCCATAAAAAGTACTGCCACACTCCTGATAATTTCTTAACAGCATCTCACCTTTATTTGAACCTCATTATGTCATCCTAGAAAAATGCCAAATGGCCACCCATAAAACAAAAAAAAACTCCTCATACAACCTGAGACAGTACTCACTAGCCATAATAACTCTTATTACCCCCTAGAACCAAACTCCACAGCATATGCACATACTCTTCAGCAAGCTCTGCCTATCAATCTAAAATATATCAATACTTACTCCAAATCCAGATAGCAACTCCAAAGGCACATCTTCATCCTAGCCAAATGCCCCTGCTTCAGCACAGGGCATATAACCTAACACACTATCCCTATCTCCTTTCCAAGTCCCTTGTTGTCTTCCAAGGTTACTGAAGGTAAACTAATAAAAATTATGAAAGGAGCCCCCCAGGTACCACTTTAGCCCTTCTGCTCTTTTCCATATTTATCAACAAACTCCCATCTGATCACCCTCAGATACCTCTAATTCTTTATGCAGATTACATAGTCCTCTACAAGTCAAACAAATCCCACTCTGTTATACAAACTCAGCTGGAAGATGACCTTCAAACCCTCAACCAGTGGCTAATAGGACAGAAACTTATACTGAATACATAAAAGACAAGTGTAATGCAATTTGGAATCGATCAAAAAAATAGCCAAAGCACCCAGCTTCCCTAATATTAAAGATGTTATTAATACCAGCACATAAAATGCCACATCCTTCAAATGTATTGACATTTGACTAGACCAATCTCTTAACTTTCAACTACATATTCAAAGCACATGCAAAAAGATCAACACACTACTGTTATGGCTGAAGAAGCTATTGCACCTTCTATCTAAGCCAGCATAAGCTGCTATAGGCAAAGGTATACTCCTATCTCATCTCAGATATGGCTTACTCATTATAGTTGCAACCTCAAAGAAAAATGCCACAACCTTACAAACCATTGGCAATAAAATCTGCCAGTTCATTACTAGCTCATTGAATAATGAACACCACTGCCTAACTCTTGTCAAAGCTAAATGGCTCCAAGTAGATTTGAGAGCCAGCATCCTAGTAGGATGACTGATTCACAAAGCCCTTTCTCCTGAGACATCATCCCCTCTCACTTATAAACCTTTCATCAAAACCCACACATATAATTTTAGGGGTATCTTTCAATCTCAACCCACCCTACTAACTCCAAAAACTAAACTTTATTACACTCACCATGCATTCTCCATCGTAGCATCTAAATTGTGGAAGTTTACTCCTCTCTCAATCTGAGACATGCAAAAGTACTTTGACTTCAAGAACAACTCAAAAACACCTCTTTATCCAAGAAAAATGCAGTTCCACTCATTCATTATCAAGTTACATGGTCCCTGCAGCTCTCACACATACCTTTATCCCTATTTCATCCTTCCCTATCTCATTCTGATAAACCCTTTACTGACTGCTTCACATTCCTACTACATCTCTCTCCTCTCTGCATCTGTCTCACACTTCTTATTCCTTCTACTCCTCTTCCTGCATGCCTCACACACTTTTTCTCTGTCTTTTCCTCATGGTATCCTTTCTTGTAACTAATCTCACTTGCCTCTTCTATTGTCTTCACACCTCTTTATATAATGATACACTGCTATCCCTGTAGTATAAGCCATCTCAGTTATACTGGGGACAGCTTATCCATAAAGCTTCGTTAATCTTAACTCCATTTTTCCATCCATGTTTTGACATTTTTATCTGCTTCTTGAAGTAAATGTTGTAGCATATTCTTGCATCTGTAAATATGTGTATATATTTGTTTTTTAGCCTATACTTGTATCTGTAAAAATGTTCTGTTCTTTTTTTATGTGATCCTATTCAAAGCACTACACCCTCACAAAACTCCCCTTGAGTATCTTGTTCCCCATTGGCCTTTTTTTTCAATTATAAAGGAATTCCCAATACTATTCTAGCATGTCCAAAGGTCAGTTGTCAATCTCCTCTCCAGTCCAGTGAGATGAGTGCACTATGCCTGTAAACAAAAATAAATAAATAAATAATTGTACATTATACTCAGCTTGTTCACTAGAGTGCATATTTGCAGTTTTTTTATGTATCTAGACCGAGTTACACTGTTGTTGTATTTTTTTTCTTTGTGAAATATTTTGTATTTACCCAGGCTGAGCCTGAAATTAGTTAATATTGATCAGAGCACAACTCTGGTAAACAAATATAAATAAAATAAATAAATAAATGCTCACTACTTTAGGATCTACAGAACATCATATTAATTGCGACCATTTATAAAACATATCTATGGGAACATTCTGTACAGGATAATCAGACATGTAGATCGGGTAGCTGCCATTATCATGTACTTAGAGGGCAGACGTTATGGGAACTAAGTTACAGCACCTAAATTTAGAAACAATCAAAAGTACTTTGGGAAAACAATTGCAATAACTAGACATACAATGAAAACAGAGATCAACAAATATGCAATAAAACTGCATTGGATTCATGCTGACCTAATGAAGGTAGTTTTGGTGAAAGTAAAAAGTTTAAAAGAAAATGTTCTCCAAAACTACCTTCAACAAACATCAATGCAGCAAAGTTTTTTTTTTTTTTGTAGAGAACCAAGCCCTCCTACAGCCCCTGTGTGGGGGAGACATCCTCTTAGACTCTTACACCTGGAACATTTTATACACACACACACATATATATATATATATATATATATCTATGTATATTTATGTAAATAGATTACGTTTCAAATATTGAAAGACCAGAATCCCGAACATTAATTTCATTTGACAAAAATAACGAAAGTTAAAATACCAAACCATGGACTTTTTTCTGCCCATCATGGGGAAATATGCCCTTTTCCCCACTGTAGTGTAATCCCAGAATAGGTATATATAAATAAATAGATTAGTACTAGGCTAGTTGCCCTTGCGAGCCATTTTAAGCCCAGCCAATTATCCCTTGTGAGACTCAAACCCTGCACCTTGTGTTTGTAAGGCAAACACCTTAACCATTAGGCCACCCATATAGATTTGGGGTGTGGGGGGCACAGCCAACCACCTAGGTGGGTATTAGATGGTTCCGTGTGTATAGTGTACTTTTCGGCTAGTGTTTACTTGCCCTGGGAAAAAGTCTGTGCTTCAGGATTTTAACTTTCATTATTTTCGTTTCATGAAAACAACGTTCAGGATTCTGGCCTTTCAATATTTGAAAGGTAATACATATATATATATTTATTTGGTGACACTGTGGCCACTCCTAAAAGCCTTGTTGCATTGGACAAACACAACCATTTTTATAATTTTTAATTTTATTCAGTATAACTGGGGTACCCATGTAAGAGCCTTAGAGTAGCTGGCTTTGAAGTGTTCTGGTGCCACTATCAACCTTATAGTCTGGGCAGAGGGGGCATAGCTGTTATATCTGTGTCATCCATTCCCTGGTGTGTGTGTCTATGTGTGTGGTTGTGAAAATCAAATCTCAAAGTGTGTGTGTGTGTGTGTGTGTGTGTGTGTGTGTGTGTGTGTGTGTGTGTGTGTGTGTGTGTGTGTGTGTGTGACAGCTACTTGGAGCTGAGACACAGAGAGCTAGTTTCCCATAAAGGGTGGTGGATGACTTGGCTTGGAACACTCGGCTGAGGACTCAACTCTACAGCTGTCACCAGTGTGGAGTCTTATCTGGGACCTGGTGAGTGATATGGAAACCCAGCCCTAGGACTGGAGTGTGTTCCCTGTGTGCTCTTAAGGGAAATTGTGCTTAGTGCAGAGAGATGAATCTGAAAATTCTGTGTTCATCTAGTTTTGTTCCAAGGGAACATCCCTCACTGGAGTCAGTGGTGAGGATTGAGGCTCCTTGATTACTGGACCAGAGGATGGACATCACAGAGGGCACAGATCATCACAGACTGTTGAAATACTAAGTGGACACACTCATGAATGTGTGTGTGTGTGTGTGTGTGTGTGTGTGTGTTAGCAAGTGTGTATGAAGTAGCTGATGTGGCTGTTTGCTGTAGTATAAGCAATATCAGTCATCATGGCTACATCTTATCCATGTTGGGACACATTTTGGTCCTCACTTTCAAAGACGACCCTTTTCTTCATGGTCTTTAGTTCAGGGATAGAAGAGGTGTCACTCTGAAGACTGCCCCCTCTCTCTCTCTCTCTCTATATATATATATATATATATATATATATATATATATATATATATATGGGTCTACTTCATAACATTGAAATTTCATAACATTGAATTTCTTAACATTGAGACAATCATATTGCCAAAGTAGTTAGGTAATCCTTCTATGTGGCCCATCTAATTACTAAAGGGTTCACATCTATAAATAAGGAGATTATGGTGTCCCTCTACTCATCACTCATCAGACCCATCATAGAGTACAATGCCCCATTTGGGATGTACCTCACAAGACACTTCCAACAGCTGTAAAGACCACAAGAGTACCTCACCAAGAGGATTACTGGCCTCAAACATATGTCCTATGCAGCCCGACTGAAAAAACTTTGGCTGTACTCAGTGGCATGTCGCTTACTCAAAGGGGATCTCTGCCTGACTTACAAAGCCATGTCCAACTCAAAATTGATGGACATGCTCCACCTAAAGAAATCCAAGTCACTGTGGGCCACGAGCTCTAGTGAGCTAAACCTCGCCACAACAATAAATAGAACATGCTGGAGGGAAAGATTCCTGTCACAGAGACACCCTATGCTTTGGAAAAAAATTCCAAACCACATTAGGCAGAGCCCTTCACTAACACTCTTCAAGAGAAACCTTGATGAGTGGATGGGTAACAGAAAATATACCCCTGGGATCACTTTATTGGCTCTGCTTGACAGAGGATCAGTTAATTAATCAATAGGGCAGCGAAAGCTGACACACTCTGGCTAGGCTTATAAATGCCCTCAGGCAGATAGCCTAGTACCTACCTATGAACCTATGAACCTATAACATCGAAAATTCAAAACACTGAAAACCCAAAACATTGAAAACTCAAAACATTGAAAGTGTGCTTCATAACATTGAAAACTACATTGCACCAGAAAATAAGATCCCCTCCACCTAAAACAACACTTAACTAACAAACACACTTTCTACTATGTTTCTGCAGGGGGGGCAAGCCTCCCTGCACTCCCCATGTTGGAGACTATGCCCCCCACACCACCTGTAAATTAAATATACCAACACCAAGATCGCACTACAGTGGAAAAAAGTTAATTTCATAACAAGTGCTACAAGGAAAGGAGGTGGGATAGCAGTCCTTTACAAAAATACTCTAACCATTAATAGAGACACCATTCAACCACCCCAATTCAATAACGTGGAACTCCTCATAACCAAGCTACAGATTAACCAAAACAAACACTTAAACATCGTCTGTGCATACATTCCACCAGGCAACAACCTAAATACCCTAGAAGATCTCCTTTACTGGTTATCTGCTACCTATCCCCAAGAAACCATAGTTCTTGGTGATTTTAACACCGACTAGCACCCCTGCTCTTCTGAACCCCCCCACCCCCCAGTCATATAAACTTATCTGGGTTTAAACAGACCATAACCTCTCCCACTAGGATAAACAAACCAACCAAAAAGGAAAGTATCCTAGGCTGGATCCTAGTTAATAACCAACCCCAACTGTACACAGCTGGTGCTCTCCCTGATGACCTCAGTGACCATTGTCTAATCTATATCATAAAACATAAGGCAGGAAACCCTCACCAGCCCAAATATAAAACATTTAGAAACAGGAAAAACTTTGATGCTGCTATATTCCAAAATGAATTAAAAGCAGCTGACTGGTCAAAACTAAAAAATCTAACATTAGAGGAGGCCATAGATCACTTTAACACTAAATTCCTAAGTATCCTTGATTCCCATGCTCCAGCACGTAGAATAAAAACTAGATCAAATACAGCGCCGTGGCTCACAAAAGATACCAAAGCTAAAATCAAAACTAGAAACAGAGCCTGGGCCAGCTGGAGAACAACCAAAGCCCCACTTGACCATCTAAAATATCATCAACTCAGGAATGATACAAAAAAATCTATGTTACTGGATAAAAAAAGCTTCTACCAAAATCTCCTACTAAAAACACCACAACAATCCTCAAACGTTCTGGGCAGGCTTAAATCAACTACTTTGTCCAGGGCACTCCACCACCCCAACCCTGGCTAACTACACCCATAGTTCCCCTGAGACCATAGCTAGCACCTTTAATAACTTTTTCACTGAAACAATACAATCCCTAGCAAATCAACTAACCCCCTCTAACTTAAACCACATGCCTAATCTACCTAATAATCATCTGGAATTTAGCTTCCAACCAATATCCACTAGTTTTATCAAAACACTTCTAAAAAAACTAAAACCTACCACCCTCGCTGCTGACCTCCTCCCTGTAGAGTACCTACAAATAGCTGCAGATGCCATTGCATATCCCATATCTATCCTCATCAACAGATCCTTATCCAAAAATGCTATCCCCTCCTTCTGGAAAATATCTAACGTCATCCCACTCCATAAAGGTGGTAGCTCCTTAGACATATCCAACTATAGACCCATTGCCATTCTTTCCCCACTAACCAAAATAATGGAGAAATGTGTACACAAGCAACTAATGCAATACCTTTCACAGAATAACTTACTATCCGACTCCTAGCATGGTTTCAGGCCATACCACAGCACCACCTCAGCCCTCCTTTCCTTTACTACTGCCATAAACCAAAACAGGAATGACAATAGGCTAACCTCTGCCCTCTTTCTTGACCTATCAAAAGCCTTTGACATGGTCAGCCATGAACTTCTCATTCTTTCACTAAAATCTATTTCCCTCAACAAGCCTGCTATCCAGTGGTTCCAGTCCTACCTGACTGGTAGACAGCAGGCGGTACTATATATATATATATATCTATATATATATATATATATATATATATATATATATATATACAGATACACACAAATACATACACACACACACACACACACACACACACACACACACACACACACACACACACACACACACACACACACACACGCATATGTATATATATATATATATATATATATATATATATATATATATATACATATATATATATATATACTTGGTCAAAGCATGTTTATCAAATGCATGAGATTCCACTTAATGTAATCAAATGTAAAGCATGTCAAAAAATTTAATTGAAGTCTATTTGTTTTGTCTGAGATCAATTAATACCCCAGATATGGGAATTTTCTATTTGACCTATATCCATGCATATAAATGTGTGTGTGTGTGTGTGTGTGTGTGTGTGTGTGTGTGTGTGTGTGTGTGTGTGTGTGTGTGTGTGTTTGTGTAGTAGCATTTAATGTTGTCTGTCATTTAGTGCCGAACACTACACCTCTGAAATGTTAATGAACTGTTTCCTGTGGACAGGGTCAGGGTACAAGTATGATTTATTTTGCCTGCAATAGGATTCTTAGCAAGTCAGTTAAACATGCGGTGTTGCTAGTTTATCTTTTGAAAAGGGACAATAGCATCCATTGGGCCTATGCAGTCAACAAATATGGAAAAAAAAACAGTAGTTGCACTTCCACAGTGCTCTCTGGTCTGCTTGTAGGGTTTCTATATGTAGGATGGAGAGACATGATTCTTCAAAACCTTTGATGCTCTCTCTCTTTCTCTCTCTCCCTGTCTTTCATCAGTTCATTTGATCTCTGCCTCAAGATGTACGTTGATGCACTCTCCCCTTTCCATGCACAGTGAACATTGACAATGAAAGAAAATTGGTCTGTGTGATCAACCCACTTATGCAATAGAAATAAAAAAATAATATATGAATGTAGTTAAAATACAAACAACTAACACAGAAATAATTGTAAAATGACACTTCCTGGTGTGTGCATGGGCATGTAAAAACAGTGCTCTCCCTCATATTTCATTACTGCTGCATACAGAACCCAACACTGTAATAACTTGGCTCAATTAGGATGGTTAGAATTGCCTAACCAACTCCTATCCTATACAACTAAATTATAATTGCACATAAAATTCATCAGCCTGATAATACTCCCTTACTCAATAACCTTATTACCCCATACAATAACCTTAAGTCCATCCGCTCACCCAACAGACCACTAGTACAAATAGTTAAAACCTACAACACAGCCGGTGACTTCTTGTTCTCTAACTCCGTTGGCAAAACCTGGAACTCGCTGCCTACTGATCTTCCTTTGGTTTCATCAATAACCCTTGTCAAAAACAAACTTAAACAATACCTCAATACATGTTAGCTATGCCCCTGTACTTACCCTGACTAAATCTCTTAAACAATACCTCAATACACATTGGCTATGCCCCTGTACTTACCCTGACTAAATCTTTCCTTTATCTCTAGATCAAATGACACTTTTTACTGTACTAAGTTTGTATGTCACTGGTAGCCCATGAACTGAGTGTCCATCAACATGTCAGACTTGTGTCTTTGTATATGATTTCTCTGTCATATTATTCTAATGAATTCTCTATCTGCATCTGTCATATATATATTGTAAAGAAATGTAATGAACTATTATGTACTTTCATGTATAAATTTAATGAAATGTAATTAGCTGTCATGTACATTGTTGGAGCTTTTCTCCCCAGGCCTCTGCTGAAAATGGACATATATCCAGTCAGACTAGCCTGGTCAACAAATGTAAAATAAAAATAAACATATAAAATAAATAAACTTTCTTCTCATTCAAACATTCTCTCTCCTCTTTTCTTGAATTGTTTATTGTGTATGTGTTTGCAGAAGTGGCAACTTGTTTCTTTATCAAGCAAGAATCGTTTAAAGGCAGGTCAAAAATGAATCACTTTGCTTATTTTAAAGTACCTGTTTTCTTTATAATTGTAAATGTCTTATGACATGTTGGCATTAGTGTATTATTACAAATTAAGAGCTGTATTCATTCACAGTTGTACAGACTTAACTTAGCTAAACAGTGAGACCATCAGATTACATATGATGTAAGTAAGTACTCTACAGCAACTATATTAGAATACGCCTATTGTAATGGATGCACTGGTATTCTGCCAGGGACTCAATGGCAAAATGTTATTGTGGGGCATACAAAATGTGTGCCTAACCTTTGGCACAGTCTACTGAAATGGAAATTTATAGTTAGAACATTTAAATGATGGCTAGGAATTGGCTTGAGGCTGAAGAAAATAATATAGCAGTTACATTATTGTACAAATAGAACTCTTACTTCTGATGCATGCAGTGCTGTTTAAAATACAAATCTAGAGTTCTTTGAAAAAGTCTACATACACAGATACATTTATTTTGTTTCACTGGTATTGATTTCTTCTTCAATCATAATGCATGAGCTCCATTAACAAAGCTATTTGTTCTTGTTTTTCAACCATTCAGCCTTCCCAACAAAATAAGGAGCTGAAATGATCAAGTGAAAAGCCACGTTAAATATTACATTGTACTTAAAATGCTGCAAGCAGTTTGACAGAAGTACGCATTAGTTTTCATTTACACCATCTAATTAGAGCTGCTCTTGTTTAAACCATGGCCTAACTTGCTCAGTTTTATTCAGCCAAGATAAGAAGTAAAGTGACCTGCTTTGACCTAATATGCCAATCAGGTACTGGCTTATCTCAATTTGCTCCTGAGCTCTCTTTAAAGAAGGGTCATTTTAAACACTAATAAAGCTCTTTTGCACTCATTAAGAGCCGCAGGAGTGAATGATTCATCTGGTTCCTTGTCAGGTAATTAGACTTTTGTTTCTTGAATTTTCCACTTTGATCTCCTGCATCTTTTACATTGTATTAGCTTGTACTTGTTGGAAAGTGTTTTGTACTTTTGATTCAAAAACAAGCAGAATACAGAGAATAATAATGTCATAACTTCTTGCAGCTTTACTCTTATATTAGTCCAGTGGGAGATTTAATATTCTTAGTAAAACTACTTAAAAGTTTAAACAACAGCATTTGTTAATGTTTACAATAGACAGTTTTCTTTTCTTCATTATTTTTGTTTTAAATAAGGCCACTTAGGTCAGAAATTCTTCTGCAGCTAAAACCAGGAATAAAAATAATTAAGTTACTTGTTTATGATAACCCTATATAAAGGGAAAACCATATACAATTCAAACAGGTTTCTGTAGTGCAGTTTAAGGCATGAAGTGCCATGCAGCGCTGCCAGGCTGCTTTGATTATTGCACAGTTAAAACAATTCAGTAGCCAGCTGTGTAAGAATTACGGAAGTTCTAATAGACTGTATAGTTAGAGGAAAATCTGGTATTATTCACTGAAACATTAATTGCCAATATATTCCTTAAAAATGTAGTATCAGTCTGAACTAGTCCGTTACTTTAAAGTCTGAGGTTAATACAAAACTAGAAATGACACAAGACTCAAACTTAACAATTTATTAAAACAAAAACTTTACTAAATAAGCAGTAAACTAAACAGAAAAACTAATAGATCATGTACTTACAAGCATATGCATAAACAAAATCATCTTTGCCACTGATAGGGAGACTTCAATCCTATCCAGTGCAGCTATCTGTTCAGTCAAGGCAAGGCTGACACTGGCAAAATGTCTCTAAGCTCAGTTCAGGCTGGTGCTGTGATCAAATCCGGATGATGATGATTTCCATCTTAGCCTTTGAGCTTTTTATAGTCTAGAACAAACAACATGGTCCACAGGTTCAATTAATGACATATTGATCACAAGCTCATCATAAGTTGATGGAATTTCTTTACAGATCATTTCCTAAGTTGTAAACACATCTCATAATGTCTGGTCTTATGCCTTACTTCCCTTTTTCAAAGAACAGTTAGCTCACAAACTTGTGATATAGTTCCTCTTTGGAATACCCACATTCTGGTAAACATCTTTTAAGCTGATAAACAACTTATAGGTTAACAAAAGTTCAGTAATACCAGTAATCAGTGAGCAAGGCCTACTCTTAAGCATATTGTATTGTTACAATATTAGCAGCATATAGCGAGGTAGTGGCATGTCAGATCTAGCAATAATCAATCCAGCAATAATTAAACATACACAGTGATATGTGGCTCGAGGCATAACAAAAACTGGTAGACTGTGTGGATCTGTCACAGGCCACACTTTGCATCGAGCAACGTACGCTGTGTATCCCTTATCAGAGTTAAAACTGACAACATCAATTTGTACCCTCTCATTACTTTACAGTAAATGCAGCATGATATTAAGCAAAATAACACTGAAACTATTGTGTTCAAAAGCAAAGGATGCATTAACAAATTAAACCACACTGAAGCCTTAGATGACCACTTAAAAATATCATAACAATGCGAAACAGTTATAGCCTGTATTTCATTTGCAATTTTTACAATGGTACCTTTGTCTTTAATCATTTTAATCACTGTTTGATGAGCATAATTTAGTGTTTTATTTAAAAGTTGCAACACTATTTGTCCTTCCTGTTTATTCTGTTGAAAGTCCGGGTGGACTAGAGATGGCCATCTAAAAGTGTGTAATGGTCCTATGCTAGCATTAAATGTGACGTCCATCCATCTAGTCAATCTAATAAGTTCTCCAGTACAAAAATCAATAATTGCATGGACATTACTTTTACAGTATGCTCCACCAGTTGTGATTATCCCATCACTCCAGGCTAATTTACAGGAGGATATCACACAAACAGTGGTATCATTTAGTTGGTAGATGTCTGTACCATGTACTACATATCTGTGCCAGGTGCATTTCCCAGTTCCATTATGTAAGCATGGGTGAGGCTTCCTTTTCACCATCATGCATTCCCACCCCTAGGGCCAGGTTTCACAACCTGCCACATCAATGGGTACATCATTATAATCAATAAAAGTAGATTCAATTTGAGGTACCCACCAATTATTTCCAAATTGCAAGGGCAATGTAACAAATGGACATACTTGCTTTGTCCCTTTTTTTACTAGCAAGATAGTCAAAAATCAGTATACAAGACTTATTTTCACATGCAAAATCTATTGGCTTTAACCAATGATATAGTTGCAGTTCCTTTTGCCAATGGGCTGCCTTTTTAGCCCCCCAAGTTTGAGTGAATTGCAAATATTGCTGGTTGGCAGCCAATTGAGATAAGATACAAAAGGTCTGATTTACTTCTGCTGTGAAGTTATTTAGAATCTGTTCTGTATATGTATTTGTATGTTCAATCCACCTCCACAAGACAGTTTGAGTTAAAATACCATCTACAGTTCTTTGTCCCAGCTGGGGATCGTGGTCTGCTAGTAGCTTAAAGGCCATATTTAGGTCAGTGCCTAAATGGCTCAATTTGCTACGTTGGGTATCTATATCTACACTGTTTAGGAATCCAGTCCCTATTCCGACTGTACCTAGTGCAGTACCAAGAATACCTGTAACATCACATTTACTCCTTTTATATTTGTAATGTCTGTATTTGATATGCAAAGAATTAACCGGCCATAATTGTACAATTTTACAATGTGGATACCTGGTGGTAATATCAACTGCTGACATGTTAACTATCATTTTAATATGTTGCATAACTCTAGCACTACTTACAGTTTTACATCCTCTTGTATACCTTACCACATGTCCCAAACCATCAAATACAGTTGAACTATTGTCCATGGCATATATCTCCAAACTCGGACTTGGCTAGTGGAAATCCCTACTCATTTAGCCTTTGGTATAAACCGCCAAAAGGGTTGGAAACATATTTTTCAGGATGTCTGTCACAGTTCAGTCTACATACAGTTGTAATGTTCTCCGTCTGAGTGATTTTCCAAGTTAAGGCAGGTTTAGGTGTCACTGCATTTAGATGATCTCCCAATTTCCAATAAAAATTACAGTACACTGTTAAATTTGCAACATCTTACTCTTCGAATAGAGGGATAGGATCAAGACAGTCATACGGCCCATGTTGTCGTCGGAAAAGGTTGGCACCTTTCCAAACAGTGGCAATAATCTATGGAGAGGAAAGTACAATGGTTGTTTAGCAGAATCAAGTAACACTAAAGCAGTATCACCAGGTCTATCACAAATCACAGTCCCATGTTCATGTGGCTGATTGAGTGTGGTCACTATAACTTTCATTCCCAGCCATTTGCTTGGTTTAGTATCACAGTCTTGTAGTAAAATAACAACATCTAGATGCATACAAATTTCTACTAAAGGTTGTCCTTTTTGAATCATCTGTGCCTTGTTGTCTAAATTGATAGCCTTCACTCTCACTTCTCGTTCTGGCTTCCATAATGTAAAAACCTCCCAACTTTCTCCTAATAGTCCTTTTTGCCCCCAGTGCCAATTTTCTTGGAGAAAGAGTTTCCAACCTGCCTCAACTAATACTATATTTTGTGCTGGCACTCTTTGTTCAGGCAATGCACATAGCTAGAACCGAGTTTAATCAGTATTTGTCAAAAGAGGGTATATGGCATTTGGGTTCAACTTTTCTGGCTTTAAAATACAACAGTTGGACCAAATGTCATTCATATGCATTTGCAAAGGGGTTCCTTGTTGCTTTCAAGGCCTATTATTCAGCTGGCTCACAGCTAATTGTAATACCTTTGCCCAGCCTTGTAACATTCCATCATTTGTATTCTTTCAGATTTGTTCTTTAAGGAGTCCATTATACCTTTCAATCAAACCAGCAGCTTGAGGATAATATGGGATATGCAGCACCCATCGATGTCCATTTTCCTTTGCCCATTCTTGAACGTCTGCTCCGGTAAAATGGCTGCCTTTGTCACTTTGGATTTCACTGGGAATCCCATATGTCATACATAATTTATTCAATCCTTGTAACACTGCTTGCTGGTTTGCCTTTTTGCATGGGGGCACCATTAGTAATCCTGAATAAGTGCCCACCATCATTAGGCAACATTGCTGATTTTGATCCAGTGGTAAAGGACCAATAAAGTCTATTTGCCAGATTTGTGCTGGACGACTGCCTCGGTGAATGTGTCCACATGCTTCTGCTTGCAGTTGCTTTTGTTTATTTCTTTGACAGATTTCGCACTGCTTTATAACATCTGTAGTTATTTCCTAATTCAACTGCATACCATGCCTTCATGCCCATTCTATTGTTGCATCTCTTCCCAAGTGCCCACTCCGATCATGGGACCATCTTGCCATGCTAGCACTTTTGGCTTTCTCTTCAGCAACACGTACCATGGCCATCTTATCTACCTGCTGGTTATGCCTCCTTTCATTTGTTACAATCTACATGTCCAACACTGATTTTGCATTGTTGAGCTTTTTCCCAAATCCGTTGCCAGTCTTCCGAACCTCCCATAGAGGTCTGCCATGGATCTTCCAATTCTGTTGTTGCCAGGCAGGTAACCAGGTTGTCAGTCCCTTAAAAACTGCCCAGCTGTCAGTATAGATGTACACTTCATCTCCAGGTGATAAACTGTCGATGAACAGGGCAACAGCTCATAATTCTGCCTGATTATTTGAGCCTGCAGTGCCTTCATCAAATAACACAGTTTCTGTTTGTGGGCAATAAGCCACCGCAGTCCAGGTCCTACCATTTGATCCAATTTTAGCAGAACCATCAGTAAACCATGCATGTTTCTGTTTTTCTGCATCTAAATTATCAAATGGTAATGCTTCAGTGATTGGGGAGTTTGGAAGCTCATGTCGCTGTTGTTCTGTCGCATCAGCATCATCCAAAATTACCAGTCCAGCCAACTGTTGTTGTACTTGAGATACTCCAGGCATGATGTTGACCCTTTTCTGTAAATACCACTTCCATTTCTGCACAGTCGAAGATTGTGCTATTAGAGTTTTCATTAAATTATTATCTCGTAACCACCCCTGGATTGGGTAGTCTATCTTAGCTGTCACTGTTTGTTGTTTAGTTATTCCTTCCACATGAATCAATGCTGTGTACACTGCTAGCACATGCTTCTCAAGGGGGCTATATCTCACCTGCACTAGTCAGGGATTTGGACCAAAATCCCAAGGGTCTCTTTTTCCCAGTGTCGTCCTTCTGCCACAGCCCCCAAGACATAACATTAATAGCAGCTGTTACTTCAAGGATAAAAGGTTGCTATGGATCAACTGGGCCCAGCCCCACACTCTGCTGTAGGGCCTTTTTTGCTTATTTGAAAGCCGTTTGCTGCTTGGGACCCCACTGAAAGTCACATTTTTTTCCTTGTTACATAGTGAATGGGTCGCAAAATCAGTCCGAGGTGAGGTATAAATGCTCTCCAAAAGCCCATTGCTCCCAAGAAGGCCTGTGCCTGCTGTTTCGTTTTTGGGACTGCAATTTTCTGAATACTCTCTAGTGCTGCTGCAGGAATTTCCCTTTTCGCTCCATTCCAAATCATATCAAGGAATTTTACTGATGTCCCTTGTTGTGTTTTATTCTCATTTATAGCCCACCCTCTGTTCTGAAGGTGCAGAATTACAGTTTTTAGTGCAATATCTACATCAGATTTTTCTCCAGTAATCATTATGTCATCAATGTAATGGAAAATAGTCACTTTTTCCAGCTGTAACTTGGCTAGGTCTATAGCCACTAGTCCATGACACAGGGTAGGGCTGTGCAGATATCCCTGTGGTAACACTTGGAAGGTATACTGACTCCCCTCCCAGGTAAAAGCAAATTGGGCTCTGCTTTCTTCTGCTATCAGAATGGAGAAGAAGGCATTTGCTAAGTCCAAAACTGCATGATATGGTCCAGCAGATGAAGACAATCTTTCCATGATCGTAACAATGTCTGCAACAGCTGCCGCTAAGGCTGGGGCCACCTTGTTGAGACCTCGATAATCTACAGTCATTCACCATGATCCATCAGGTTTCTTTACTGGCCATACATGACTGTTGAATGGACTCACTGTTGGCTCAAGTATGCCAGTCTGAAGCAGTTCTTGGATCATCTCAGTGATCTCAGCGTGCCCACCTGTGATACGAAATTGTCTGATGTTTACTATTGTTTTAGGTGTGGGAATATAAAGCGGTTCCCACTTAGCATTGCCTCGGACTACAGCCTTAACTGTGTTGACTGAACAATGCCGCACTCCAAACCTAAATGGCTCTACAGTGGTTTCCAAGGTTCTACCCTTTAACACATCTATTCCTAAAATGTGCTCAGGTACTGGAGCTATTACTGCTTCAATGAAAATAGGAATACCATCCCCAAAAGCTATTTTGACCTTGGTTTTGGTACCTAGTGTTTTTGCCCCTCCATAACCATCAATCTCTACATGCTGTCCATGACATTTATGGGGGTTGCCTGCAAAAATGGTTACTTCTGATCCTGTGTCTACCAGAGCCATCACATGTTGTGGTGCTCCCCTCCAAAAAATGGTAAGGGGTATGTAAGGGCATCAGTCCCCAGGTGTAATTGCTCTTACTGTACCCCTAGCTACTGGGGACCCACGTACTCGTCACTTTGTATCTGTTTTTTCAACCAGGGTTCTCCATTCCTTTTCTCCCAAATCTCTCTCATCACCAAACTCCCCCTTTTGCCACTGTGCTAGCTCCTCATCAGTAGGGATGTCAGGATATAATTGATTCTACCCTACCTTCCCTTCAGTGGTACTTCTAGTTGGACTTTTTGTAGGGGTTTGCTTTTTACCCGCAGAGCTTGATCCTTTCTCCTTTTGTTTTTGCTTCCACTTTTTATATAATTCCTCAATAGCTATCCCGTCTATTTCCACAACTTCTGCCCCCACCTTAATAGATCCAGAAACATTTGCTTTCTTCTAACTTTTTCACCAGATTTATCTTTTGATTTCTCTGCATTTACCTTTCTAGCTCTCTCTGTTCTTTTTCTTCCACTAGTTCTGCCATTTGATGTAGAGTGGCTATTACATCCCATATCTGCTGACCTACACAGTCTGCCAGGGCAGCCATCAACTGCCCTTTCCACCACTGTGGTGCATTTTTGATCAATTTACTCCTCATATTGCTGGTCATAATTTGTGCATCTGGTCCTTTCGGAAGCACTAATGCCCCATTCCGTAATTCCAATGAATAAATGGTAGTCAACATAGCCATTTCTCTTAACTGCTGTATTGCCTCTGCTATTGTTTTCCAAGGCTTATGTTCATCAGCTACCACTGTAGCATCAGGCCAAGTAGCTTGGAAAGCTGAGGCTAACCACACTACCAGTGTATTCACCTGGGGATCATCATGGTTCACATTGTTTACTATTTGCTTTAAACGTGGGTGGAACACCAAACATGCACATTGGTGTATCTCTTCAGCATTTAGAGACACTGCTTCTCCCCCTGTGTTCCAAACCCAAAGAAACCATGCTAAAACAGCTTCCCCTGGCTTTTGCTTATAGATTTGGATTATATTTAATAATTCAGGTTGAGTATAACTCCGCACCTCAACCCATTGTTGTGGCGCCGCCCCCCAGTATACTGTCCCTTTTTCTCAATAACTGGGCGTGCCTCCACTGATGGGGAATTTACTATTTCAAAATCACTATCACCCTCATCAGTTGAGGGGAGATCACCTTCCCACTTCTCAGGATCAAACTCTGCCTTAAACAACAAAGCACAAACCCGAGGCCTTGAGGGTGGATGGAGTAGTTTTCTCCCATTCCGTTGTCTACACTGTTGAATTATTTGAGTAGCTAGAGTCACTGAATTAGATTTCCAGTGTTCAGCTTCCTCTCCTACTTTAACAAGTGCCATATTTGCCTTCTCCAAGGCATCTCTATCCAATCTGTGTGTATGCGTATGTTCTTTACATTGCTCTTCTAACTCTAGGATTTTTTCTTTTAGTTTCTCTACATCTCTATCTAATTCCTGAATTGCCTCAAAAAAACAGCCATCCAGCTGCTCCTGCCCATTCCTTCACCTTTTTCCCCTTATCATCCAATTTTAGCTCTGATAAAGCTCTAGCTAGACTATCAGGGTCTGCCTTAGGTCTTTCTTGCAAAGGTTTTGGGGAAGGAGGGTGTGAAACTTGACTTAATACCTTAGCAAGAGGATCCCACTTCCCAAATAATGCTGGCAACATAGTATCAACGCCCAACTTATTTGAGGTTCCTGACACAGCATCCTTCTTACCTATGCCTATATGTTTTAAAGGAAAAAACATTGGTTGTTGTTGTGACATTTCCACTGTAAACCTCAGACCTTGCTCGCTGCGCCAAATGAACTAGTCCATTACTTCAAAGTTTGAGGTTAATACAGAATTAAAAATGACACAAGACACCAAGGCTCAAACTTAACAATGTATTAAAACAAAAACTTACTAAATAAGCAGTAAAACTAAACAGAAAAACTAATAGATCATGTACTTACAAGCATATGCATAAACAAAATCATCTTTGCCACTGATAGGGAGACTTCAGTCCTATCCAGTCCAGCTATATGTTCAGTCAAGGCAAGGCTGACACTGGCAAAATGTCTCTAAGCTCAGTTCAGGCTGGTGATGTGATCAAATCCAGATGATGATGATTTCCATCTTAGCCTTTGAGCTTTTTATAGTCTAGAATAAACAACAGGGTCCACAGGTTCAATTAATGACATATTGATCACAAGCTCATCATAAGTTGATGGAATTTCTTTACAGATCATTTCCTAAGTTGTAAACACATCTCATAATGTCTGGTCTTATGCCTTACTTCCCTTTTTCAAAGAACAGTTAGCTAACAAACTTGTGATATAGTTCCTCTTTGGAATACCCACATTCTGGTAAACATCTTTTAACCTGATAAACAACTTATAGGTTAACAAAAGTTCAGTAATACCAGTAATCAGTGAGCAAGGCCTACTCTTAAGCATATTGTATTGTTACAATATTAGCAGCATATAGTGAGGTAGTGGCATGTCAGATCTAGCAATAATCAATCCAGCAATAATTAAACATACACAGTGATATGTGGCTCGAGGCATAACAAAAACTGGTAGACTGTGTGGATCTGTCACAGGCAATAATCAATCCAGCAATAATTAAACATACACAGTGATATGTGGCTCGAGGCATAACAAAAACTGGTAGACTGTGCTTTTTATAGTCTTGAACAAACAGGGTCAACAGGTTCAACTAATGACATATTGATCACAAGCTCATCATGAGTTGATGGAATTCTTTACAGATCATTTCCTAAGTTGTAAACAAGTCTTGTAATGTCTGGTCTTATGCCTTACTTCCCTTTTTCAAGGAAAAGTTAGCTCACAAACTTGTGATATAGTTCCTCCTTGAAATGCCCACATTCTGGTAAACATCTTTTAAGCTGATAAACAACTTATAGGTTAACAAAAGTTCAGCAATACCAGTAATCAGTGAGCAAGGCCTGCTCTTAAGCATATTGTATTGTTACAATATTAGCAGCATATAGTGAGGTAATGGCATGTCAGATCTAGTAATAATCAATCTAGCAATAATTAAACATACACAGTGATATGTGGCTCGTGGCATAACAAAAACTGGTAGACTGTGTGGATCCGTCACACAGTCAAATAAAGAAGGAGGCTGTTTATTGCCTCAAGAAAACATTAAACTTCTCATGTGAAACTTTAGTCTTTGTATGAAAGATAAGAAAACAAAATCTGAGAACATCAAGTTGATAAATGTGATTCTGTCTTGACTAAAAACTTACTTTCAGTGTGAATGTGGAAATTTGGCCATGCAAAAATTTCATTTATTAATCATGTAAAGGAATCTGATTGCTAAGATGCTCTTGTTCAAGTTCTTCTAGTTTCAAGTTACTCAAATTTTCAAGAAAGATATCAGTGTTGCACTGTTTGTATACATGAAAACAGTACATACATGCAGAGAAATATTAAAAGCAAGGTCAGTAATGCTCTTCTAACCTGCCAATGTACCATAACTGTTGTTCCCATAATAATTTCCAAGGCCATTCCTTAAAATATCTAAACTAGAGCTTGCTTTAATTTAATTTGTAGTATATCCTATGCATCAGCTACTCTCTCAGAGAACTAGCTAGTACACTTCTCATTCTTATAGAATCTTCTACATAGATTATCTGATGATTCTCTGCTATATTTTGGTAACCCCAAACATTGAAAAGGTAGTTATCTTTATATGCCCTATTTACCTGAATAAAGTTTTCTCTTTAGCATCTATGCACACTGTATACATTCAGATATTTCAGTCTCTCAGAATAACTTAAATGTTCACATCCATGGATGCCCTTATTATATTTCTGCTCTAGTTATTCCAGTTTATATATGCTTGTTTTCTTATAAGGTTTACATATTGTTAATCCATACTCAAGTTTGGGTGTAATGTAACTAACAAACAATGACTTCATTTCGGATTTACTAGACTTAAAAAATCTTTTTATACAACCTGCAGTTCTATAATGATCATTAACCAATCAGATAATATGATTAGAAAACCTTGTAGCTGGATCTACCCATATACTCAAGTCCTTAAATGAATCTACAGTTTCAATCAATGTGTGCTTTATTAAATATTCAACTTTCATTTGATGTCTTTAAAACCTCATATGCTTAGTTTTTTATGTATTTATTAACATATTATTATCATTTGCCAAAATGGTGAACATTTAGGCAAGTTCATTTACAGACATGCCCTATCTATAACACACATAATCAGTTTACCCATTTTCAAGTGCTCTACATACAGGCTGTAGAACACCTGAGATGAAAAAGATGGATCTGAAAGATACAGTCTAATGAAGTATGGGCTTAGGATACAGCCCTGTAGTATTCCTTGGCTTTAACTTTGGATTTCACCTGTCCAATTGCTGTATGACACTTTCCATGTCCTATTTGTAAGCCATGCAGCTATTCATCTTATCAATAGTTCATAACTACATAGTTGTATTAATTTATTGATTAGTGTGTTTTGTATGACTCTATCAAATGCTGAAGTTAAATCTATAAAAATTATAAAACTGCAAAATGTTTCATTCATAGCTGTTATTATATTGTTATAAAACATCATGTTGCAGGGGATAATAGATCTATTTTCAACATATGCATGGTGATATATACAGTTTCAAGTCTGAACATTTCCATTTCTGACAATAATTTATCCAATATAACTTTCTACATTATTTTTCCACAACATAAAACTACATTTATGGATCTGTATGACTCTGGGTTTGTCCTACTCCTCTTTCCCTTAAATACAGGTTTAACAAGTGCATGTCTCTATGCTTAAGCAATCTCCGCATATTTATAAGACTTAGTGGGAGCCAAATTGAGTTGCATAAAATGTTATGAATACATCTATAATCTGTTGTGTCTGAGAATACATTTTAGAATCTACATGCAGGTTATCAGTCTGAATGTATTTACTCCTACATCTTATGCATCTATAAAAATGGTTTCCTATTATCTTCAATATCTTTATATAAATTGTCTTCAATTTTGTATTACTCTCTATTTAATTTGTCTGTCCAGCTTATTTCAATTTTCAAAGTAATAGTTCAGCCACCTTTCCATTTTATATGTTTTTGTCTCACACCTTATTCAAGTATTTTATTCTTATGGAAATATATCTTCCTGAAGTTTTGTGTCTAGATCATGATGTTTAACATTTTTTTTTTTTTTTTGCATTCAGTTTATCTTACAAAACTTTCCACATTCCTTCTGCAGTTTTTCCACTGAAAACATCACTCCAATTAATATGACATAGTCACCATTTTGCTTCCATATAATAGGTTCATAGGTGTGTACTAGGCTAATGGCCCTGGAGCCTTTACAAGCCTAGCCCATAGGATTACCCTGGCATCATGCCACCCAACCTTAATTCCTAGTGCCTCTGTTGAGTAGAGCCACTGAAGTGATACCTGGGGTCAATTTTATAGGTTCATTATAGAAATGGCTTTGGTAGGGCTCGGACCATGAATGACTACATGCAAAGCATACGCTCTAACCACTACACTATTGCACTACAAAAAACAATCAGCACTTGAACCCAGGACCCTGCACACCATAGCCACAGCAATTTACCACTAAGCCATCTAAGCTGCAAATAACAGCCCTTGCAGGTCTTGAACCCAGGACCCTGCACACCATAGCCTATGCAGTTTACCAGTAAGCCACCTCAGCTGTAAAGTGAGAATTAAACCATTTGTGTCTTTCAGGTAAATACCTTAACCGTTATGTCATCCCCCAATCCCAATCTTTTATTAATCATATGTGCATTTATTTAGATTTCAGTTTTTAAGGATTATCTAGCAACAAATTAATCTTTATAACCTGATTATTACTACATGTCAACAGTAGTAAAACTTGACATGAAGTAACAGTAATTTCTTTAGGAACATAAATAATGTCTAGTATGTTCTGTTCCCTGATAGGCATTTTTGCAATCTGAAGCAATTGTTCCTGACCATACTGTTTAAACAATTTACTTATTAATTTTGTTGAATCAATATTATTCCAGTCTGTTTCTGGTAAATTTAAGTCCCCAGACACTATTATTCTTCCCTCCTGTGTTTCATGCAAGGATATTTATAAATTCCTTTAGGTCAACAGCACTTGACTTTGGTGATCTATACACTCCAACAGTTGTTATATGTTCCATGGTTGTCTTTATTGTCACAATTGCACAATCTATATTATGGGTGTTATCAATGAATGAACATGTAATAATCACTAGTCTCATAACAATCTTTAATCCTTCTCACAACACCTCCATCTATACCTCTCAACTATACAGATTTTCACAGAATGTACATATTTCTGCCTCATATTTTTGGTATGTTTTTTCATAAAATTGTAGTTTTTCTGTCATATTAGTGCCAAATCATTAAAGATTGAAGTTAGAAAGTAATTACAGACATTTGAGTTTCAGACTTCATACCCATCAGAAAATTCATGCTAATGCAATACCTGTTCTTCTATCAACTTTCTAAGTTTGTAAGAGAAATGTATGCATACACAAGCACAAAGATTTTTACAAATAATACTAACCACAGAATGGGTTAATCAACTAGTAAACCAAAATAAAAAATAAAAAAAAAACACCACAGGTAGCACCTTTGTTGCTGTTGTTCTTTATGGCTTTACCTGGTCAGGGGTCACCACAGCGGAACTCTGGTCTGCTAATGATTGGCAGTAGATTATTATGGTGCTGAGATGCCAGCCCGATGCCCAACCTTCAACGAAGGCACACCATTCATGCATGTCTTTCGAACGTCACTTGACCATGGGGAGGACATGCAGACTCCACACATAAGGCACTCCAGCCAAGAATCGAACAGGAGAACCTCTTGCTGTGAGACAACAATGCTACCACTGCACCACCGTGGCTTATGGAACTAAATTTAATTCAGACACAAAAAGATAAAATAATAAAGTAACTCAACAACTTAGCACTTTCGCCATACAATCATATAGGGCATCATTAGAGTAAAAAACTCAAGTTTCTACACCATTAAATAATTTAAAAAGCATCACATATACCATCAAAAGAAAAGCGTAGTGAAAGGCCAAATGGTTAGGCTTTCATGAATTGTGAGTGATGATGAGATGTTTGGTAATGACATGACCCCACCGGTATGTATAGAGATAGGGGGTATCCTTTGAAATTACTAAAGACACTTAGAAATGAGATTATTAAGAAGCATGAGACTAGGTCTATCCCCATTTTAAGGTTGAATTTTGGCCTTGAAATAGATACTACCATACAGAATTGTTGTGTTAAGAAAGGTATGATGGTAGTCCAACATAATCAAGATGCACCAGCTATAGTGGCTATATTAAACACTTGGAACTTAGCTTTGTCCCTTGAGTTAAAGGAAATATTAGGAAGAAGGCCACAGGTGATCTACAGTCAGGGCAATAATTTGAAAACATTGTTAGACAAAAAGTTTTTATCTCCACAACCCATAGATCAGGTATGACTAAGTGTGACATGTGCAGATATTGTAAATTCAAAAATGATGGTCCATATGTCTCTATTTCTGGTATAATAGGACCATTCAATGTCCTGGAAATTGCAACTGTAATACTAAAATGGTGGTTTATATTGCGATGTGTATGGAATGCCCAGCTTTTTATGTGAGCAAAATCATACAGAGGCTTAAGGACAGTACTGCAGAACATATCAGGGATATAAAAAACACACAAAAAAATGGCAACACTTTATAGCTGGACAGTTCAAAATGCAGTTATTTTAAAAGTTTTTTTTTTTTATTATAGACAAAATGTGTATAAGTGAGAGAGGAGGTGATTTTAAGACTTTGTTAGAAGTAAGAGAAACAATATGGCAACAAGAGCAATGCAAATATAATATCTAAATATTATTTATGGCCACTCTTACAAGTCAGTGTATTCACATTTTAAGTAAATGTTTTCACATTTTTCAATAGTTATTGTTGTTTTTATTACATGACAATTTTTTTTTAAGATGGGGTTTTAAAATATTGTTTTAGTATTATGAGAAGGTTAGAAAATATAACAACAAATGTTTTTTGTGTTTTAACAACATTGGTATTGCTTATTTGAAAGGGTTAATTTTTAGGAAGTAGAGGTGAATTGTTTTATTGAATCATGTGATGCCTTTTACATTATTTAATGGTGTAAAAACATGTGTTTTTTACTCTGATTATGCCCTATATAATTGGAGGGTGAAAAAGCTAAGTTGTTGAGTTGTTATTTTATTATTTTATCTTTTTGTGAATGAATAAAATTTAGCTCAGTAACACTGCTACACATGGTGTATCTTTTTTTTTATTATAGTTTACAAACATTTTTAGATTCAGTAAGCACTGTTTAGTGCCATGCACACACTTGCAAACAGCGAAAATTCCATGGAATCCAAATTACCTCATAAGCAGGTGAGTCATATGCAAATGAGGCAGGTTGGGAAGTCCAACAAGCAGAAAGCATCAGTGTAGACTTCTGTAGTGTACCATGTACATGAGTTTACACAGACAGAAAGGGATGTAAAACTCTACAAAAATGGTCATACCTGCCCTAAAAATGTTATACGACACACAAAGATATGTGCAAATGTAGGGAATAAGTTAAATTAATAATATATTTTTTAATAATCTCGGCATGCTTGCAGTATGTGCTGCAGTGCACAAACTTGCTTAACAGAAAAAAAAAGAAGAAAAAAGACATTGTATAATATTTTTTACAAATGTATTATAGGACCTTGAGTTGGGGCCATACAATGGTGCATTTGTGCTGTTATCCAGCTCATATGGCTATGAACTGTGTAGTTTCTAGACTGTCAGCATGGATATGTATGCAAATGAGGTACAGTAGATGTCTTAAATAGCAAAAAGGAGTAAACATGTCCACATATTTGTGTAGGCTCCTACACCATGTTGATATTTCCACTGGATGTAGATGAATCAGTGGGGTCTCTCCTGTTGCTATTAGGATTTTCTAATTCCCAGTGTGAATGTTTATGCAGCACACCACATAGCTGAGTAAATTCGCATGGACAGACCACCCAGGTCACAGTGATGACGTAGCCAGCAAGTGATTAAAACCAGATATATTCAATTAATAATTTGGAGTGCTGCATTAGCCATCCTGGGTGGCACAATGCATAGCTTAACATGTTCACGTGAGCACACTACCCATGTGACATTGATTATGTAGGCAGAAATCAATGTAAAGCAGATATAATCAATGAATATTTACTACTGTGTATAAGCTAAGCTGTGCAGCACTGCACATAGAGCCACGTTGAGCACTAAAGTGGGGCCATTAAATGATGTTATTTACAGTGTAGGCAGGTGAACTGCATCATAATTAGCCAATCAGACATGATGGACCTACAGAAGACCTGTATAAAGTATGCATACACCCTACATTATGATTTTTTCCCCTATTGTTTGTACAATTGGAGTAGAGACTTGGGAATTTTAACTGAGATAATGCTAGGGGCTGCAGCAGCTATGCTACATCTGTATGTGCTAGATGTTGAAGTCAGTCCTGCTGGTGATGCTGACAACAGCCCTAGGCTGAGAAGGAGAAGTGTGTTCAGGTCCAGGGTAATCTTCCAGGAGCTATGTGAGCTGGAGATTGTAGAGAGGACAGGGACATATTGCAATAACTCACTGAGCTCTACCACCCTCAACTCAGAGTCAAAGATAACAAAAGGGAATCCATCCCAGTAGAAAAAAGGTATGTGTAGCCCTTAGGATACTAGCTACAAGTACTTTTTCAAAGACTAACTGGGGACATGATAGGGGTGTCACAGGCATCTGCATCCAGGATACTCCACCAATTCCTGGATGCTATGCTCCCACATGTCAGTGAGCACACATCTTTCCCACTCGATATGCAACACTTCTACTGTGTAGCACACTACCCTGAAGTACTGGGTGCCATACATATCAAGGCATTACCTGGTGAGTAGGGTACAAGCTACATTAACCTCAAGTGGTACCGCTCCATCAACTACCAGGTCATATGCAATGCTCAGGGGATTATACTGAAAGTGTGTGCTGACAACCCTGGCAGTTTTTACGACTCCCATATCTGGCACACATCACAGATGTACCAGAGGTTTGCTAGGGGGGACATCCCACAGGGCCGTTTACTGGAGGATGCTGTCTATGACCTGGAACCATTGATTATGACACCCATCAGAAATGCACACATACCCATGGAAGAATGCCATAATGAGGCACATGCACAAACTAGAAACATCATAGAGCATGCATTTGGGCTTCTGAAGTCACGCTTCTGGTGCCTGGATATATCTAGGAGAGCCCTGCAGTATTCTCAGGCCACATGTGCACATATATTTACAGTATGTGCTATGCTACACAATCTGATCCTGCGGAAACAGCTGCAGCAGAATCAGCAAAGGGAAGGGTTACGCAGTGCACCACCAGTGCCTAGGTCACCACAGCCACAGTCATAGGAGGACTCGGAGAAGGAACCAAACTGCTGATGTCCCTGTAGGCAGATGTAGGCATGTTCAGTACCCCCTGGCTTTGACTAAGAGACAATGCATAGCACATTCACTGACAACCTAGGGATCTAGGGACTGACACATTACTCCTACTCACATGGACATATTAAAATTGATGCCAGGCAACTCACACATCCTGTACCTATTCATGTACTCATAAGGATTATTATGATATGTCAGTGTATGTATGGACCTGGTACATTATGCAAGTAATAATAGTGGGCTCTTTGGACATAAATGACATACACATGGAACTACAGATACCGATTCCACTATTATGTTTTCATTTCTATTCACTAGGCCTCATGGATTAAATATTCATGTAGTCCTACTGCAACCGATTACTGGTACATCAGTCAAGGGAGATGTTAGACAGTGGGGTTAAATGATAGTCAGACTATTGTGCGTCCCAGCAAAATATGTGGTGTTGTTTCCCCACACCCAACACAGCAGTGTTCCCTTGTAACTTCTGTAACAGTAACGCATCAGAGGTATATGAGCATTTCAGTCAGTCTCAGGACAGTAACATAGAAATTGATCTTACACTGTATGTCTTAGGTAATGCAGGAATACTAATGTAAATATGTATGCTGTTGATTTTGTGATGAATGATCCCTGCCTGTCAAGCAGCTTGTGTGGCTAAAAGGAGTGGGCTAATTAGCTTGTGTGATGACATTCACGGTTCTAATCTAGAACTATCCACTTCTTTTCGATGTGAGGTATTAATAAGTTGTGTTTTGCAGACTGTCAGTCTGTGTGTGTTGTAATATTATTAACCTGTGTCATATTAATTACATTTATTTATTATTTATTTATTTACATTTGTTTACTGGGAAAATCCAACTGGACACAGGTCCTTTTTCAGCAGATGCCCGGGGAGAAAAGCTCCACAGAACAATAAATGAGCAGCACAGTACATGAAGAACAATTGAATATACATACAATAGCAAATAATACATACTGCAGCAAACATTAGTTATACATACAATATGAAACATAGTAATGAACATATATACCAATATCTAGCTAGAGGCTAAATAAAGGTAGAATGTATATACAGATAGTACTAAGCTCAAACAGATACTGTTGTAAACTCATAAACCTAAATCTTGTATACAAATATTGTACTAAACTCAAACAGAAATAAAGAAGATGCTCCACATGAAGGTGGAACAAGGTAGAAGGGCTAATGGGGTAGAAGGGGAAGATAGAGGAGTAAGAGAGGAGACTGAGTGTTTAGTATACGTGCACGTGAGAGAAAGCTAGGTGTAAGTCAGTGGATATGTATTTGGAGTTGAGATTAAGTGAGGTAGTTAAGCATGTTATAACAGGTCTGATGATTGAGTGAGGAGGGAAGGGGAGGGTAAAGGGTGAACCAGAGCCTGCAGAGGAAGGAATGCAATGATTGAACGGTGTGAGGCAGGCATCAGACAACTTTAAAAATTCTTAGCCAATATGAATGAAATGCAGCAGTTCAGCAACAGGCAGAAATCTCATTTTGTATAACACACAAAATCAGACTAAAGCACAGGTAAGTGTGGACTGGAGGCAGTTTTTAACTAGGAAAAATCCCACTGGACATGCTCATATACTTAGTTAAGTAGGGCATAGTTCTGTAGCTCCTCGCACAATGACTTTTAATATATAGATATGTTTTTGAAACATACATATATGTATATATATCTGTGTCTCACTATCTATCTCTCCCTATAGATATATATCTATATGTATATGTATATAAAAATCATATATATATATATATATATATATATATATATATATATAACTTGTATGTGCATATATATTTATATATCTAGATATATGGGTCCTTGTCAGAACGTTGAAAGTTCAGTTAATCGAACTGCACTTTGATGAACTGACTTTAGTGAAAGTGCATAACATCGAATATGCACTTTCGCTAAAACAAAATAAAAAAATGAAAAAACATGCAGTTTGCATGTTTTGTTAGTTGTACATCAACATATTCTGTTGATGTACAAATAACAAATCTTTTGTGGAGATTGCAGTACAGTGGGGATAAGGGAATATTCCCTTTTCCCCACTGTAGTGCGATCTCGGAGTTAGAATATTAAAGTAGGGGGTGTGAGGGATGCAGGGTGGGGGCTTGCCCCCTGCATAGTAGTGTTTACAAATTTTTTGTGTGTATTTTTTAATTTTGTTTTGTTTACTTTAGCAAAAGTGCATGTTCGATGTTATGCACATTCGCTAAAGTGGGTTTATGAAAGTGCAGTTCTATGAACTGCACTTTTGATGTTTTAACATAGACCCATACATATATATATGTATATATGTATGTATATACACACACTATATATTACTGACATTTGTTAATCGGGTTAGTCCAACTGGGCTTGGGGCCCATTTTCAGTGCGACCCGAAGAGAAAAGCTCCATTGTTAGACAGTTTTAGAAAAATCATGATGCAAAAGAATGTCTTAGTACATACATATATGATATAAGAATAGACAAGAATTCTAAAACAGATAATATTACATAGCAAGAATAAAAACATAGTAAAATACAAGCATCTGGCTATATATACATTATTATTTACATAGTAAATTAAAAGTCATTGGAGAATATTATTAGATTTATTGTTTAAAGCATTTAGCATTTGCTGTCTTACATGGAGATGTGGGAGTGAGATGAGAGAGAAATTAAATTTTTACTTTTGGTGGGTGAGATGGAGCTTATGTTGGATCTTGGTAGTGAAAAACCTTGGAGTTAAGTAGATAATGCTTTTGTTCATTTTTAAAGTGTAGGGAATATATATGTATATAGATATATCTATACACTATATATATATATATATATATATATATATATATATATATATATATATATATATACATATATATATATATATATATATATATATATATATGGATCTACTTTCTATTAACAAACGTAGGATCCACTGAGCGTTAAAATGATGAGCTCGCACAACCGAAACCAGACTTTCATGAAAACCTATATTACAGAAGGCTAAATTAATAAAACCCATTTCAACGCACTACATTACAGAAAACAATAAAACACAATGCAACAAACACACTACACTACAGTATGCAGGGGAAAATTCCCCCTGCTCCCCCCACATCCACATTACTGATATATACCAACTCCGAGATTGCAGTACAGTGAGGAAAAGGGAAAATTCCTTTAGCCCCACTGTACCACGATCTCCAACAGCTTTACAAATATACACATAACCTGGCACAATTCAGTTATCACATCCACGTTCTTACATACCTCTGAAATATAGCTCATCCAGGGCTCTGAGAACTATGCTGCACACATACACCATAGTACATACCGCTACAATTGGTACAGCTACAACCACTCCTTACTCTACTTAAAGCAATATCTTCTATTTATGGCATGACAGGCTGTTTCATTAATCTAGCCTTCTATAATTTAGGTTTGCATGAAAGTCTGGTTTCGGTTGTGTGAGCTCATCTTTTTAACATTCAGTGGAGCATACTTTCGTTAATAGAAAGTAGATCCATATATTAATTGATATATATATATATATATATATATATATATATATATATATATATATATAACTACATGTACATACATCTCTATCTCTCCCCAATATATCTACATAACACACACACACACACACACACACACACACACACACACACACACACACACACACACAAACACACACACACCTGCCTCCATTTATATATATATATATACATACATACATACACATATGTCCCTGTTATATACATAAATATATATGTTTATATGTGTGTGCATGTCTGTATTACCTTACAAACCCTGATAATGGGTAGTAAAGCTGCACTATGACACATATATAATGCTATTTAAAGGACCAAAAGTAAGGGCACAACAGTAGATAATGCACTTGCTTACGGCCCTCTGTGCCTGCTGAATGTCATGAAACATACACCAACAAGTGAACAGGTTGTGTAATGTATAATGTTGTCTACTCATGCATTGAGAAGGCAAGTTGGTTTTAACCACAAGCTTTCTCATTCAAATGCAAACAGCCACATATGGCCAAAATGGCTACTGCTGCCAATTAGCTAGGATAAAAAACAGTTATCTGGCTGCTAGACTACTAGATATAGATGACAGTAAAAAACAATGTCACTCTACAGGCCAGACATTCTGTTCAACACAAGCCTAGTTTATGTCCTCCACAAGTAGTTTGCCTGCAGTCATTTATAAAATAGACTTGAGCTGCGGTGCATGTGAAATATACTGTGATTTGTAGTATATAAGAATGGCTAAGTAGGGGTTTTAATTTCACTTTGGCCCATGTGGTTTGTTAGTGGGTGTATGTCCATCTCCCTGCAAAACAACTGGGACTCTCCCATTGATTTCCATACTGCAATGTTTTTGCACTTTTTGGACCTTGCATTGGATGCAGGGCTGCAAACTCGCATCTTCCACAAGACCTGCTGATGTCATCTACCTTTTGACTACCAACTGCCATGCTAATGTTAGACTTAAGCTATGGAGCGTGTGAAAAAGACTGTGATCTGTAGTGTGTAAGACTAGATAGGTAGGGGTTGTAGTCTCACTCCAACGCACGTGGTGTGTTTTTGTGTATGTGCATCTCCCTCCAAAGCAACGGGGAATTTGCATTGACTTCCAAACTGCAGTGGTTCTGCACTTTTTGTCCCTTGCAGTTGATGCAAGCCTCCAAACTCCTGTCTTCCACAAGGTCTGCTAATGCCATCTACCTTGTCTACCTATCATACTAATGAAAGACATAAGCCGTGGCACGAGAAAAGTGTTGTGATCTATAGTGTGTAAGACTGGACACACACTTGGTGTGTTTGTGTGTGTATGTGCATTTCCCTCCACAGCAACTGAGATTCCCCCATTGACTTCCAAACTGCAATAGCTCTGCACTTTTTTGGCCCTTGCATTTGATGCAGGCCTCCAAATTCCAGTCTTCCACAAGGCCTGCTGATGTCATCTACCTTAAGCTACCAACTACCACCCTAATGTTGGACTTAATCCTTGGCACATTTGAAAAGTACTGTGATCTGTAGTGTCTAAGACTAGATAGGTAGGGGTTCTAATCTTACTCCATCCCACTTGGTGTGTTTGCATGTGTATGTGCATCTCCCTACAAAATAGGTATGATCATCACACTGATTTAGACAGTGATAGAGTTTTGCAGTGTTTTGGTCATAGCAAGTGATGCAGGGCTCCAAATTTCTGACCACCACAAGGCCTGCTGATGTCATCTAGCATAAAAGTACCTAAACAGATGTTAATGTCATACTTGGACTATGATGTTTGCAGATGACATTGTGATATGTAGTGAGAGTAGGGACCAGGTTGAAGAGACCCTGGAGAGGTGGAGATATGCTTTAGAGAGGAGAGGAATGAAGGTTAGCAGGGCTAAAATAGAATATATGTGTGTAAATGTGAGGGAGGGTAGAGGAATGTTGAGGATGCAGGGAGTTGAGTTACTAAAGGTGGATGAGTTTAAGTACTTGGGATCAACAGTGCAGAGTAATGGTGAGTATAGAAGAGAGGTGAAGAAGAGAGCACAGGCAGGGTGGAATGGGTGGGGAAGAGTGTCAGGAGTGATTTGTGACAGACGAGTACCAGTAAGAGTGAAAGGGAAGGTCTACAAGAGGGTAGTGAGACCAGCTATGTTATATGGGTTGGAGACGGTGACATTGACAAAAAGGCAGGAGTCAGAGCTGGATGTGGCAGAGTTAAAGATGTTAAGATTTGCACTGGGTGTGACTAGGATGGACAGGATTAGGAATCAGTATATTAGGTTGGACTGTTTGGAGACAAAGCAAGAGAGGTGAGATTACGTTGGTTTGGACATGTGCTGAGGAGGGATGCTGGGTATATTGGGAAAAGGATGCTAAGGATGGAGCTGCCTGGTAAGAGGAAAAGAGGAAGGCCTAAGATAAGGTTTATGGATGTGGTGAGAGAGGACATGCAGGTGGTTGGTGTGAAAGAGCATGACGCAGAGGACAGGAAGAAATGGAAACACATGATCCGCTGTGTCGACCCCTAACGGGAACAGCCGAAAGAAGATGATGATGATGATGTCAGACCTGACCCATGTTGTGTGTGTTAAATACTGTGAACTGTAGTGTGCACCATTATTGAGATAGGGATTATAATCTAATTGCAGCCTGGTGTGTATGCGCATTGTGCTTTGCTCTCTAAACATTAATTGGTAGTGGTATTATTCTCACTGTAGCCAGGTTGGTGTGTGCAGATGTTAGTCAGAACATCATTTGTTAGTGGAACTATTCTGACTGTAGCCAGGTTAGTGTGTGTTTGGATGTTAGTCAGAGCATTTTACATCAGCATATGGGATCATAACATCATTGGAATTTACTAGACTAATGGCTCTAGGGCTCTTACAATCCTAGCCAAGTTCTTACCCTTATTTACATCATCAGTACATATTGCACATGTATGAGAAGGACACATGCAGAACCCCTGTGGTGAAATTATGGTCACCTATCCAATCATAGAGATTGAAGCTGAAGAGGGCCAATGAAGAACTCTGTTTACCATTAGGTGGGAGTCTGTTTCAAAGGTTTGTTAAAGTCTGATAGACATATCTCTCCCACCAGCATGTTTTATTAATGTCACATACCAGGTTAAGGTCCTTGCAGTGAGTAATCCATGTACAATTTGACTTACAGATTTGCAGTATTTCCAATAAAGCAGGGTCAGACATTGTCATGTATGCAAGGCAGAGATCACCTCTGAATAGTCTGTATGACACAGACTAAAGTGAGACTCATTTATTTATTTATTTATTTCAGAAAATCCCCATATGACAGATGTTAAAGATTTGAATTTTCACTGTGAATAATATTTCTATTGTCTGCAATTACCACTGGTGCTTGGAAAGGTACATGAAAAAAATGGCCATTCCACTCAAATATTGGCCTGCTGAGGAAAGAGTACATGGAAGCTATAACTACTTCATTTTCGGGTGACAGTGACATGAGCATGATATAATTCCTTTCTTAAAACAGTGGAGACATGGTGATCTAAGATAAGGTAGGTGTAAACCTGTGTGGCCAGGTCTGTGTGCCCAGGTCTCTCTGCCTTGATTATGTACATCAGGTGTTGCTACTGATGTGCTAATTGCCAGGAACATTAGTGCTACTGGTAGAAATGATACTACATATATTTGCATGGAGGTTAAGGCCAAGACTATGGCAACAATCATTTGTTCAAAAAGACCCTCTTGTAGGATAGTGACATAATTCAGAGATTGCATGACTGTTCCAGGTTTGCAGTCATCAGCAAACCTTGTCAGCCACAGACATTCACTTTGTGCTTGTACTTTGGATAAAAGGATTCCAAGCAGTAGAGGACCCAGGACTGAGCCCTGTGGAACACCACTGGTTACAGTTCACCTCTGCTATTGGAGGTGGATTCCCCTATATTGACTATATAAATTCTATCAGTGAGTCACATAGTGACTCCTTGAATAATATTATTGTTGATGCCTAGTTGGGTGAGTTTGCAATGATGCCTGAGTGGGGAATAGTGTCACATGGCTTGGCTAAGTCCAGGTGGTTGTATGCACAGAGGTCGCCTCATCCATGTCCTTGGTGACTGTCTCATACATGCCCATCAGGTTTAACAGGCATGAGCTCCCTTTCACAAATCCAAACTGTGTATGGTCAAGTGTATGTAGATTACATATATCTTTGCTGATAAGGTCCATACATCACAAGATGGGTTGCAAACTGGCTGAGTGACAGAACCCACAGGGTCAGAGTTGCTGGCGCCATGTCAGACTCAAAGCCTGTCACAAGTGGTGTCCCACAGGGCTCAGTCCTGGGCCCACTCTTGTTTGGCATCTACCTTTCCGAAGTACAAGCAAACACAGGAGGGTTATGGCTGACAAAGTTTGCAGATGACTGCAAACTGGGCGCCATAGTAGAAAACACATCTGACACAGATATCCTTCAGAAGGGTCTCACAGAAACGGATAACTGGTGCCAGAGACACGGCCTAAAGTTAAATGCCAAAAAATGCATAGTCATACCCTTTGGGAAAAACAAGGTTACCCCTAGCTACCAAATAGGTGGCAATCCACTGAGCACAGAAGAAGTTATCAGGGACCTGGGGACCCAGGTTGATAGTAGTCTGTCATTCGACACCCATGTAGCTAAAGTAGTTAGGAAGACCTTCTACATTGCCCACCTTATCATGAAGGGATTCTCATCTAGATCAAGGGAGGTCATAGTCTCCCTTTACTCATCACTCATCAGACCAATGATTGAGTACAATGCCCCATTCGGAATGTATCTGACCCGACACTTGCAGCAGCTGGAGAGGCCACAAAGTTCCTCACCAAAAGGATAAAGGGTCTCAAAAATCTGTCCTATGCTGCCCGACTGAAAGAACTCCAGCTCTATTCAGTCACTTACCGCTTGCTCAGAGGAGACCTTTGCCTAACATACAAGGCCATGTCAAACCCAGATTTGATGAATATGCTTCACCTCAAAAAATCTAGATCCATCAGAGCCACAAGGGCGGGAGACTTAAACCTCGACACGGCTATTAATAGGACATGCTGGAGGGATAGATTCATCACCCACAGACTCCCTATGCTGTGGAACAAAATCCCGGTACATGTGAGGCAGAGCACCTCGCTGGCCTTGTTCAAGAGAAATCTTGACCAATGGATGGGAGATCGCAGATATACCCCAGGGATTACCTCAGTGTCACTGCTCGACAGAGGCACAGCAAAATAATGGGTATAGTTCCCCATACTAAAGGGGTGGCGTAAGCCACAAAACTATGGGCTAGGCTTGTAAATGCCCTCGGGCAGATAGCCTAGTATGAACCTATGAACCTATGAACCTATGATGATTTGTCCCATGGGCTTACAGATTTGGCTACTCAGACTTATAGGTCTATAGTTCCCATGGTTGGTGGATGCATCACCTCTGTACAAGAAAATAACAGTGGCCATTTTCCAGTCTGCTGGGATGCAGCTGGTGGTTACACTATGATTGCAAGTTGTTCCCAATGGTGTTAGTATTCCTTTTTGGATCCCATGTAGGACACAGCCTGGGATGTTAGCAGTTCCAGTAGGTGCTGTGTTATCCTCCTTAGAGAGAACATTTATGACCTGCTCTTTAGATATAGAAGATATGGAACAGGTTGCAAAGATGTTTTGTGGTATGTGTGGTGGGGACAGGGGAGTGAAGTTGCCACAGAACCTGTCGACTAACACATTAGCTATTTCTTCAGGCTCATTATATGTGGTATCATTAACTATGATTTCAGCAACTATCTGGGCCTCTCCTTTTACATTACACATGCAACTACACAATGCCTTGTGGTTGTCCATTGTAGAGGAAGCTAATTTTTTCACATACTTTTTTTTGCAGGACTTCACAACAACACAATTTGCTTGTTTAAGCTGAGGAGGGTGCCTTTCCATTTTAGGGGGGGGGCTCCCTCTGTCCTACTGTTACACGGCAATGTCCACCTCTTATTGTCGCCTGCTAATAGCCACTGCCCACAAAGCAGGTTTCCTGAGCCATGAGGAGCTTGTTTTGCTCCTGTCAGGTACAGCTGACTCTATGCAGTCCTACATATGCTTGCATAAAGCATTGGTGTAGAGCTCAGCATAATTGCCTGTTGCAGTTGAGGGGGGAGGTGCAGTCAAGCTATGTATATCATCACATAGGACGTTATAATTTGCTTTGATGAAGATTATTACTGCATTTGCTGCAAGGGGTGGCAGGTGAGATACTTACTTTTAATGAGACCGATTTCTGGTCAGATCTCTCCAGGAATGACTAAACAGTGGAGGTGCTACAGTAGTCATCCATATTGGTAAGCACCTGATGTAGTACTTCAGCTTCCCTTGTGGAGATGACATGCTACTGGGCCAGGGCATTTTAGTTAAGGAAGTCAACTAGCCTTTGTCCAAGTAAGTTTGAGCATGAGTAATCAACCCAGTTGGTGGGTAGTTAAAGTCATCCCAATCCATGTTGTTGTGATGTATCTTGATCGACACAAGTAGATTCAAATAAGCACAATGGGTGTCCTGATTCATGGAGTTGCTCCTGTAACCAGCAAAGGCTTGATTTGGTGTCCTTCCAGCAGTGAGTAGCACCTGCTGTTTCTCCAGGGAATCACTCTGTTTAACTAATCTAGATGTGTAGCTAACTTTAATGAATATGTATATACCACCTACATTACCTTGCACACTTTAGGTTTGAAGTCTGAATATGTGGAAGGATGTTTCGGCGGGTATGGCTGTGGTGTTTTCCACAGCCTTGAACCAGGTGCCTGTTACTGTGCAAATGTCTGCCTCTTCCAAGGTGGGGACACCTTCCAGTGAGTGGAGTTTCATGCTGGCATTCCTAGTGTGTAGCAGCATAACCGTGATGTTGTTTGCAGATGGAATTTTCTCACTGGAAAATGTTTCCTTGAGACACCACCTAAAAGATGCACTATGGAGATGTCAACAGCCTTAGCCAGCAGACAAAATCCCAGATGTGACAGATGAAGACCATCTCTGGCAAAGCATGAAGGTCTGTTGAGCAGGTCATCCCAGGCTGACATGTAGTGGATCCCCTCACAATGCACCACACACAAAGGCAATTATTTAATTGAATCATATTCCGTGTGTATTGAGCCATCATCCTAGGTGAAGGTCCAATGCAGCTGAAGGCCATGATCATACCCACTGAGTCACAGAGTCCATAAGCTCAGTCATATCTCTGCATGCAGTCCAGATAGGTATGTCTCAAGTTGTACACACCAACAGGAACTGTGACGTAGTCATAACAGTACCTGATGTTGATAGACTTGCGTGCATGTGTGGCATGGCATATCCTGGCACCTCACATGCAACTGACTATGACCTTTCCCTTATGTAGCCTGATGAAAGGGACATCAACGTGTCTCATGATGTCATCACCTATATGTAATTGGTTTGATTTTGTGTTTTGCTGTAGGTGTTTGACCAGTGAGACAGTGGTGCGTGATCTGTTCTGCAGAGGTATGATCAAGTGTAGTGAGCTTGCATTTGGGTTTCTAAGGTGTCTGGTGTTTTCATATGTGTCTGGTATAGAGCTCTGTACATGTAGATAGGTGTGATGTGATTGGCAGCAGGAGGCAATGTGTGCATGTTGGCAAATTGCTCATTGTCATATGTACTGACTGGTGTGTGAGACAGCATGGAATCAAGGTATTTTTATATAGTCACATCTCTCACATGTGTTTGTGTGGAGTAGGAGTAGAGGGGTGGGGGGTGCTTTCCAAATCTCATTAGTCATTGATAATGCTGTCAGTAACAGAGTCTTGCTTGTGTGTATGTCACAGCAGGCCATCATTAGGCAGTGGCCTGATAGATGCTGAAATGTAACATTTTGTTACCTTTATGTTGTTCTCCTAAAGTAAAACAGCACCTGACAGTGTGCCATAACATGGTTGATTGAGTACGATGCTTTGCTAGGCATGTGGCCCTTGCATTAACCATGATGCTGTTATTAGGTGTGGTTGCAATAGCATACCTACAAATGTGACAATGTACAACTCTAGCAAAGTTAGGGTTATGTTGCTACACCGTTGAGGTTGACAGCCTCACACACACTGTCTGTAGGCACTCCTTGCAGTGAACATGTGTATGTCCGTGCGTGCACAGAGAACTTGTTCAAATTTGCAAAAATTACTTTTGCCTTGCAAGTCTACAATGCCTGCCCAGCAACCGGACAACAAACTAGATGTTGTGTTACATGATTAGGGAACACAGAAATCGGTTCCGGTAACATAACTGTACAGTATGACATACCTAGGAAATGTGTGAGGGAAAAACACTTTGGCCAAAAGTGGCCACAACTCTGCAGTAGGCCTTACATTCATGTCACACAGATGTCCACCATTACCCTGTTGAAGGGCAGGCTGCATGTATTGCTGTGAAATTGTCACCTAACATGGATCACTAATGCTGTGGTGCTTGTTCAAGCAATCTTGGTTATCTGTGTCACCTGACATTGAACATTATACTGTGATGCTGCAGCTGTCCTCCTAAAACACCATCTGGTCAGTACCCTAGTCAAATCCTAACAACCTTGGAACACAAGGCATCATACGTGCAAAACTCAAATGATCGCTCTTGTTGCTAATCAAGGCATCTACCTGGAAAAGGGTACATCAATCTACAGAGCCTTGCATGATGTGGGACAAGTATGTGGATGAACAAACAGGCCGTGGCCTGATTCTCATCTTGAGCTTGGTACTAATATTTTACTTCTGCTGAGAGAAAAAGTATAGGAGCATTGTGTCCCAGGAGAGAGTGGCTGTTTTAAGACCAGCAATACTAGTAACCAGGCAAGAGCAATTCAGGGGACTCCCCTCTTTTCAGCATTCTTCACAAGATAATTGTGTTATTTCAGTATACACTGCTTGATTAGTGTCTAACTACATAATAACTGTGTAAATACTCCATCCTTACCTACACAGGATGTATGTATTATTTTTCCATCCATTGCTTGCTTGTGTTCTGTACAGACTCAGACACCTTGGATGACAGTTTTCTTGGAAACCTTGATGGAACTAACTGCAATACTAAGTTGCATACAAGACAATGAGCATGCAGTGACAAGCATTGTCCCCAGAAGTCTCAACAGTCTGTTATTTAAAACCATGAAAATAATTATCATGGAAATGATCAATAAGAATGTAGCACATCTACAGACATTGGATCGAGCCTAGTTTGGCTTTAAGACCAGATCATGCCTACCCTAACCAGTGGTCCTCACTGAGTGGTAAACAATGCAATGGATGAGGGGGAAATGACTCACTCTACTTACCATGACCTGACAAGGCTTTTGACGCTATTAGGCCATCTGGCATTGTTCATAAACTACTCTAGATGTTATTTACAAACTAGTATGTCAGCCAGTAGATAACCAAGTGGCTGACAGACATTATCCGAGACTAAAGCATTGGGGAGTCCACTGCTACAATGAGGCCAGTCACAAGTGGACTTCCCTCACAAATCATTCCTGGAACTACCCCTTCTAGACATTTCTTTGTCTGCAGTCATGGCCACTGTCAGTGGCCTCTGACTGACTGCATTTGCAGATGACTGCAAATTAGGAGCTGTCATTGAATCCCACACTGACTCAACAGTTATCCAGGATGGTCAGACAGACACATTCAGTTGTTGTCAGAGCCATGGACTAATACTAAATGCCATGGAATGCACAATACTATCCTTTGGGAAGTCATCTATTCATGGTAAATATTGTATTGTCCACACACCTGCAACAGTTCACCCAGTAGTCATGGACTTATGGACACAGAGAGTGATCTAGCCTTTGACTGTCACAGGTCGGTAAGATGTGCAGGGATTCATTCATCGTTGCACAACCTATAGAGAAAGGTATGGCATGTAAATCCCAGAAAGTCTGTACAGACTGGTGGCAACTCACGAAGCATCAGAGACCATTCAGGTGCAATTAACCATAGGCAAAACTGCTCTACAGTTTGTAGCATGTTACAGGCCACCCACTCAAACTCAGGAACCCCACACAGCCTTCCTGAAGACACTGGAGAGTATAAATGTCTCTCCAAACACTATCATATTGGGTGACTTCAACTACCCAAACATAGACTGGGAACATTACTCAAGCCCCAATACCCTAGCCCAAAGGTTCCTGGAGTTCATAAACTCAAATGCTATGGAACAACTTGTCACCATTCCCACAAGAGGTGAAAATATACTACACCTGATCATCACAAACATGGGGACAAAATGCTCCACACCGGAAGTATATCCCTCATTGGTGAGATCAGACCATAAACTAATCTCACTGGAGATCCGCATCCCGCCCCCACCCCCAACAAAAAGGACCACAGTGAAGAACTTCTCAAAAGCCAACTTCACACTTCTTAAGACTGGTGTGGTATCCTTCAAGGCCCCTAAGCCATTGGAAACCACAACCCACTCTGCTGAATCCCTTACAAATGCTTTCTACGAGCACCTCCAGGATTGCATGGATCAAGCAATCCCAAATAAAATCAAGATAATTTCCACCAAAGCCAAGCACCCGATCTGGTGGACCCCAGCCATAAACAAACTTTACAACAAGAGGAGAAAGCTACAAGATAGAGCAAAATCCCTAAAAGGGAAGACATCTCTGATCAATACTAGTAAAAAACTACGATCACTCATAAAATCATCCAAGGCCAACTTTGAGAGAAAAATCGCCAAGGACTCAAAAGACAATCATAAGGCCTTCTTTAGCTATGTTAGAAATCTGGGTGGAAACTCCCAGATATGCTCAGAATTAGTCCAAAATGATACAAAAATCACTGAACCCACAGACATTGCAAACATACTGGCAGACAGGTTCAGTGAAAATTTCTCCCTCCCTCCCCAAAGGAGAAATATCTATCCCAGCAGAGTGTAGCCTCCCAATCATCTCAAATGCCCAGGTGAGAGCTGCTCTCTAAAGCTAAAAACACAGCATCAATGGGACCGGATGGTGTCCCTGGCTGTGTGCTACACGAACTCAATGAGGAACTAAACCCACACATAAGGCTGCTGTTTAATCTTAGCCTTACCACAGGATACGTACCCAAAGAGTGGCGTACGGCAACTGTGGTCCCACTCCACAAAGGCGGTGCTTCTACGGACCCTGGTAATTACCACCCCATAAGCTTAACAAGTCTGGTCTGCAAAGCTATGGAGAGGATCATAATGGAACTCATAAATAAAGACATAGGGGACCTACAGACATTGGATCCTACCCAATTCGGCTTTGTCAAGGGCAGATCATGCCTCTTGAACTTGGTCGACTTTTTTGAAACAGTCACAAAGGCCATTGATGAGGGTAAGGCAGTTCACACAGCCTACCTTGACCTTGCAAAAGCTTTCGACACAATACCCCACTCGGGTATCATAGAACAGCTCACCAGCTTAAATGTAAACCCATATGTCACAAGATGGGTTGCAAACTGGCTCAAGGACAGAAACCACAGGGTTAGAGTTGCTGGTGCCATGTCAGACTCCAAGCCGGTCACAAGCAGTGTCCCACAGGGCTCAGTCCTGGGCCCCCTCTTGTTCGGCATCTACTTTTCAGAAGTACAGGCAAACATAGGAGGATTGTGGCTGACAAAGTTTGCAGATGACTGCAAACTGGGCACCATAGTTGAAAATCCATCAGACACAGATATCCTTCAGAGAGGTCTCATAGAAATGGATAACTGGTGCCAGAGCCATGGCCTTAAGCTAAACGCCAAAAAATGTATAGTCATACCCTTTGGTAAAAACAAGGTAACCCCAAGTTACCACATAGGTGGCAATCCATTAAGCACAGAAGAGGTTATCAGGGACCTGGGGACCCAAGTTGACAGTAACCTTTCTTTTGACACTCACGTTGCCAAAGTGGTTAGGAGGACCTTCTACATTGCCCACCTGTTTATGAAGGGATTCACATCCAGATCAAGGGAGGTCATTGTTCCCCTGCACTCTTCACTTATCAGACCAATGATTGAGTACAATGCCCCATTCGGAATGTATCTTACCCGACACCTGCAGCAATTGGAAAGACCCCAAAAGTTCCTCACCAAAAGGATAAAGGGGCTCAAAAATATGCCTATATGCTGCCCGACTGAAGAAACTCCAGCTCTATTCAGTCGCATACCGTCTGCTCAGAATTGACCTGTGCCTGACATACAAGGCCATGTCCAACCCGGAATTAATGGACATGCTCCACCTCAAAAAAATCCAAATCCACCAGAGCCACAAGAGCAAGAGACTTAAACCTCAACACGGATATAAATAGGACGTGCTGGAGGGACAGATTCATCACCAAGAGACTCCCTATGCTGTGGAACAGAATCCCGGTCCATGTGAGACAGAGCACCTCGCTGGCTCTGTTCAAGAGGAATCTTGACCAGTGGATGGGAGATCGTAGGGTTACCCCAGGGATCATCTCTGTATCACTACTGGACAGAGGCACGGCAAACTAATGGGTATAGTATTCTTCAACCTAAGGGGTGGTGAAAGCCACACAACTCTGGCTAGGCTTATAAATGCCCTAGGGCAGATAGCCTAGTATGAACCTATGAACCTATGAACCTATTTGTCATTCATCACACCTGTTATTGAGTTCAGTGCCACCTTTGGTGTGTAACAGATATACCTGTTGCTCAGGCTGCTGCAGAGAGATTGACCTATGGCCAGCTGTGATACTGAGAAAAGATAAGTGTTTATTCTCATTTTTGTCTGCATTTTTATTTAATATCTCTGTAATCTGTACAACTGTACTTATTCTTCTTCTTGTGTGTTATAGCTGTATATCTCTCAGTGTTGACCTCAGTTGTAGTGAAATCCTTTGTCTGGAGGCCTTGTCTGTTTTTTTAGTGACAGTAAGTTTTCAGAACTAGTTTCATCCGGCCAAAGTATTCCTGCATCTGTATTGTTTGGTTTCTGTCCTGTGTTTTAAATCAGATATACCTGTTGCTCAGGCTGCTGCAGAGAGATTGACCTACTGCCAGCTGTGATATTGAGAAAAGATAAGTGTTTATTCTCATTTTTTGTCTGCATTTTGATTTAATATCTCTATAATCTGTACATCTGTACTTATTCTTCTTCTTGTTTGTCTCCACCCACCCTCCCTGTTCTTGTTTTGGTGTTAGTGTTGGTGGCTCTGGAATTGCCCACCCCTCCTGTAAGTCTGTATTTGAACACTCCTCCTGAGTTCATCTCATTTGCTCACTTAAGTGAATACAGTGAGGTCATATTCTGAGTCTAGTGTACACTCTTCATAATACAGAGAGAAGATTTGAGAAGGCCAACCCACTTAGGTTCTTCCTTCCTCTCTCCTTGCACTTTACTAACAAAAAAAAATCATCTGCTTTTACTGTATTTGTGTTTCCTCCTACTTTATTTTGCTTTTGCCTCTTCTTAAAAATACTCAATTTTATTTATTCTGCTGCACTTATTGCTGCTTGGTAGTAGCCTGATTAAATTGTAACTGTTATTCTAAGCCTTTTGGTTTAAGCACTTGGGCTTCATACTGATTGTCTTACATTAAGAAGGTTTGTGGTCTGCACTGTTGTGGCAGGACAGGTAGCTTACATCCTTCTAAGCTGGGAATTGCTGATTGAAAGTTCAATGTCTGCTATTCTAAAAGTGTATTAGTTCTGGTTTAAGCACTTTGGCTTCAGGCCAGTTATTCTTCATTGAGAAGGTTTGTGGTCTGCACTCTTTTGGGAGGAGAGGCTGGATTCTGCCCTTCTGAGCTGAGAATTTCTGGTCACAGGCTTATTGTTCCTGCTTATTCAAACTTTTTATTTTTGAAATTGGTGTGCCTTGTTGCTGTAGCATAGGACCAGATTCAGACCTGCTGAATCTAGCTTTGTTTGTATAACTTGAGCACTGATCCAGGCCATCTTTTTGGAGAAGGTTCCCCTGCACCATAGTAGCGGGAGTGTGCAGTTAGAACTTGTCTGATTGAAGACTACTGGAACAGGGCTCGGTTTTGAGTTTTTTTCTGGTTAATTGGGGTAACTTGTTTAAATCAGATTGTTCATTTTCTATTGTTTTATATATATATATATATATATATATATATATATATATATATATATAAAATTCCACTTTATTCATCTGCTTTTACTCTATTTGTGTTTCTTCCTACTTTATTACTAGGGGAATTGACTACAACTCTGAAGTGATATATATAATAATAAGCATCATTTTATGTGCATTTAAAGTGTTTTTTTGATTGTATCTGCTTTATTTTCTGAAAAAAAAAAAAAAAAAAAAATATATATATATATATATATATATATATATATATATATATATATATATATACTTTTTTCCCACTTTTCTAAGCTAGTATAGTCCAGTTTTCAGGTTAGTGCTGAATTTAGGGCTGTGTTACAAATCTCTGTGTTTGCCCATACCTTACTTGGATAGAAGGAAGTTTCTCTATTCACCTGTGAGAGAGGGGAGCTTTGAGCAGCCTATCTGTCCCTGGAGGAGTGGTTTCAGCCCAGAAAGTAGTAGTTTATTGGCCATTTTGGACTAATTTCTATCTCTTTCATTTCCCTGCTATAAAAACTGCATTTGCCCGGTTTTGCATATCGGGCAGCACTGGTTAGCTAGGGTATAACTATTCCCTACTCCATAAAGTCTCCTCTTCAATTTTTCTCTTGGAACTAGACAAACTTTCAAATTAAGCACTCAAGCCATTCATTTCTCACCCCTGCACTTGCTCAAAACTCATAGGAAGCACTTATAAACCCTAGCAGTACAGAAGGACAAGGCTCTCTATTCGACCTTACCAGCCATTCAGTTAAACAGTCTACTGTACCTATCCAGGCATGTCCAAAAGGCAGTTTCACATATACTCTCCAGTCCAGCTGTTGAATCTGGGCATTTTGAGGCAATGTTACAAATGCCTCATGTACACAGACAACCCTCTCCTCCTTCCACCAAACACTAATACATGTGAGAGATGCAATTATACAGCCAAACTCGAGGCTAAGCTCTCTCAGCCCAAGACTGGATCAGACAGTCAAGAGGAGAAGGGAAATACTGGCATCACACCACCAGTCTCACATAGACCCATTAAACCAGCACCGGCAAAAAACACACGTAAATACATGAAAACATACTCAGAGGCTCTAAATAAAAATCTGCAGAAGCAACAGAGCCCTCCAAAGCAGACATCCAAGCAACCTCCACCCCCCAACACACACCATGAAACACATACTTCACAAAACCAGTGTGCCATGCAATCACAGCCCTCAAGGCAAAATAACATACCCAACATACTAGTAATAGGTGACTCTATAGTCAGGCACACTGACGTCCCACTCATTAGGCTGAATAAGGAGAAGGTTACTGTTAGCTGCTTGTCGGGTGCCAGGATCTGCCACATAACACAAGCACTCAGGTCACTCCAGAACAAGTACAAATATGACTCTGTCATTGTCCATGCTGGTGTGAATGACCTGAGCCGTTCCTCCCTGGACTACATGAAAAGAGACATGGAAGAGCTCTGTGATCATGTAGTCCAGACCAGTATAACCCTGACCCTGAGTAGCATCCTGCCCTCACCAAGAATGATACCACGGTATAAAGAAAATAATGATCAATTTCAACAATTGGCTTAGTTTCTTGTGTCATTCGAAGGCGATCCAGTGTCTGTCTGCCTGAGATGACATGCTCGACAAGCCACGCTGCTTCACTAGAGACGTCTTGCACCTGTCACCCTTAGGATTTCGAATACTGGCCAAGGCTCTTGCCACCCCCATAGTGCCTTTTTTAGACAAGGCTCAAAAGATAAACTCACTGCCGTAAATAGCACAAGTAACAAAAATCTGAGGGTAATACTACTCAATGCCAGAAGTCTAAACCTCAAAATGCATGCACTCGAGACACTCCTCAGTATGGAGAAAATTGATATATGTGCAGTAACAGAAACCTAATTTAAAGCTCCTGAGAGCACCCCAGCACTACCAGACTACAACTCATACCATACATTTTGGCCACAGAACCCAGACCGAAATACAAAAGGCGGGGGAGTATCCATATTCATCTAGGATACCCACACCTCTGGTTAGTGGCACAACACGATGCTTCAGAGATTATACACGTGCAACTAACAACGGGCAAAACTGCAATTCAAATTGTAGCTTGCTACAGATCCACCCACCATGTCCCAGGACCCCCATTCCACATTTCTGGAAACACTGGGTAACATAAAGGCCCTACCAAACACCCTAATATTGGGTGATTTCAACTACCCAAACATTAACTGGAAGAACTACTCAAGTACTAACTCTCTTGCCCAACATTTCCTAGAATTTATAAACTCAAACACCCTGGAACAACTGGTTAACACTTCCACCAGAGGTGACAACATATTGGACCTGGTCATCACAAACATGGGCGACCAGTGTTCCACACCAAAGGTCAACCCCTCGCTGGTTAGATCTGACCATAAACAAATAACTTTGGATATCCACATTCTGCCCCCACCCCCGGACAAGAAAATACTGTGAAAAAACTTTCAATAGCAAACTTCACATTACTTAAGACGGAGGTGGAAAGTTTCAAAGCCCCCATGCTAAAGGATAACACTGTCCAAGCTGCAAAATCCTTTACTAATGCATTCTACGTGTACCTACAAGAATGCATGGATCATGCTATCCCAAGCAAAACCAAGACTCACTCCTCCAAGAAAAGGAATCCAGTCTGTTGGACCCTTGCCATAAACAAGCTATACAATAGAAGGAGGAAACAAGTACAGAAAAGAGTAAAATCCCAAGAAGGGAAGACATCCCAGATCAGTATCAACAAGAAACTATGATCCCTCATAAAATCGTCCAAGGCGAGCTTTGAAAGAAAACTTGCCAAGGACTCCAAAGATAACCACAAGGCATTCTTTAGCTATGTCAAGAATCTAAGTGGCAATGCTCAGATCTGCTCGGAGTTAGTGGAGAATGGCACAAGATGCACTGAACCAACGGATATTGCCAACATCCTGGCAGACAGGTTCAGTGCAAACTTTACCCGCCTCTCACCCCCAAAAGGGCCCATAGCCATACCAGAAGAATGTAGAGCCCCTTAAATCACAGACACTTAGGTTAAAATAGCCCTCTCCAAAGCCAAAAACACAGCATCAATGGGACTGGATGGTGTCCCAGGCTGCATCCTACACGAGCTCAAAGACGAACTAACCCCTCACCTAAACACACTGTTCAAATTCAGCCTCTCCACAGGCTATGAACCCACAGAGTGGTGCACAGAAACGGTTATTCCAATCCACAAAGGTGGAGCCACAACAGATGCCAGGAACTATCACCCTATAAGCCTGACTAGCTTGGTCTGCAAGGCTATGGAGCGCATCATCATGGAACTCATTAACAGAGACATTGGGAACCTCCAAACACTCGACCCTACCCATTTTGGTTTTGTTAAGGGCAGATCATGCCTCCTAAACCTGGTGGACTTCTTTGGGACAGTTACCAAGGCTATGGACGAGGGAAAGGTGGTGCACACAGCCTACTTAGACTTCGCAAAGGCCTTTGACACCATTCACCATTCTGGTATTATAGACAATCTCACCAGCCTGAACATAAACCCCTATGTCACTAGATGGGTTGCCAATTGGCTCATGGACAGAACCCACATGGTGAGAGTTGCAGGAGCTAGGTCTGACTCTAAACCTGTTACAAGTGGCATTTCCCAAGGCTCAGTCCTAGGACCCCTCCTGTTTGGCATATACTTCTCAGAAGTACAGACAAGCACAGGAGGCCTATAGCTGACCAAGTTCTCAGATGACTGCAAACTAGGGGCTATAATTGACTCACCAGCTGACACAGACATCCTCCAAAAGAGTTTCACTGAGACGGATACCTGGTATCAAAATCATTGCCTCAAGCTAAATGCCAAAAAGTGCATAGTTATTCCCTTTGGAAATAACAAAGTACTCACAAACTACCACATAGGTGGTAGTCCCCTAAATATGGAAAATGTAATAAGGGATTTGGGGACCCAAGTAGATTGTAATCTCTCCTTTGATAATCACATTGCCAAAGTGGTTAGAAAATCCTTCTATCTCACCCACCTAATCACAAAAGGGTTTGCATCCAGATCAAAAGAGGTCATTGTGCCCCTCTACTCATCATTCATCAGACCCATCATAGAGTACAATGCCCCATTTGGGATGTACCTTACAAGACACCTGCAATAGCTGGGAAGACCACAGAAGTACCTCACCAAGATGATCACTGGCCTCAAACAGATGCCCTATGCAGCTCGACTGAAGAAACTCCAGCTGTACTCGGTTGCATACCGCCTGCTCAGAGGTGATCTCTGCCTGACATACAACTAAAGATCATGTCCAACCCAGAATTGATGGACATGCTCCACTTAAAGAAAACCTTATCCCCTCGAGCCACACACTCCAGGGATCTAAACCTCACCACAACAATAAATAGGATGTGCTGGAGGGATAGATTCCTGTCCCAGAGACTTCACATGCTTTGGAGCAAGATTCCAATCTACATTAGGCAGAGCTCCTCGCTAGCACTCTTCAAGAGAAACCTTGATGATTGGATGGGAAACAGAACGTTTACCCCGGGGATCACTTCAGAGGCTCTGCTGAACAGAGGCACAGGGAACTAATCTAAGGGGGTGGCAAAAGCCAACACATTTTTACTAAGCTTATAAATGCCTTCGGGCAGATAGTCTAGCACCTACCTATGAATCTATGAACTACACAGGCATATCCAACAACTATAACAGCCACAGAAGCTCCACAGTAAATCAATACACAGTGTACATAACATGTCCTATGCATACTGCTTCAAGGTCATAACTGTGTATTCTGTTTCCTACATGCTTTGGAGGCAAGGTGTATGGCTGCCATGCAGGGAGGTGTCATATCACACTATATACTTCCTGCATATCCAAGGAAGGGCTAGCATGAGAATTACCTGTTTTACACATATCTTGACTGTGGTATAAATATGTCGGAGAGACAGTTATGTAACCCAGAGAATGCACCCTATGAGCAAGTTGAACAATGGGATGCGGGACAAATATCTCTATTGGACACAGGGAAACTGTAGATGGTTCATCTCCCATGCCACAGCTTGTAGATGTCACAGCTACCAAAACCCTGCTTACACTTATTAAGGGTATCAGACCTTGTCAGAGATTAGGGATGCATGACTAGGCTGAAAAAAAGCCATTGTTCGTGTTAGCCTATTATACACATATGAACCTATGGAGCGATGCAGCTATACTGTTTTACCTTTCTGAAGACATTTTTCTCCTGTGCTGACATTCCATCCTGTGCTCTGATGTTGATGGTTTTATTTTAGCTGTGTACCCATAGGTGTGTCCTACACAATCCTAAAACTTAAACATAAGCAGGTCCATGAGACACCTTTCATTGTGCAAGTATATAGCCATTACAACATCATTCAGTGTAATGTATAAAAAATAATGTTTACTCATTACAAATGGAAGCATATGATATCTTTCAGTGACCAGTACAAGTGGCATGTCAAAGGCAACAATGGGGGAAACAAATGCATATTAATTTAGATAGTCACCCTGTGCATCAGATACATAGCTTAATTTCCCTGCATCAATGAGAAGGATAACAAGGATATGGCATAGATATCATCACTTGCACAGGGTGTTGTTTGGTGGTGCAGAAGGTCTAGGCTGATCCAATAGGTTGGCAAGCGTGTGTGTGAGTCAGGAAGGGAAGCAGGCAAGATGGACCATGGAAATGTAGCATGTGTGTTTGTAGATTACTGACAGTGGTGGGTGAGTATCTGCATGAACACAGCCAAGCTCACTGCTAGCCTTATGTGTCTGTATGTTGGACAGCTTTGAGCTGTGCATAGTAGAGCTGGCAGTTCATTGTCTCTGTCTCCAAACATGAGAACTGCCAGGAGTTGCACTGGCACCTCCATGCCCAAGGTCAGATGTGGGACTATTACCTGGGGGTGACTGCTGTCTGTTGGGACTGTGTCCTCCATGGGAATGCCGAGGACCATGAGTCCATGGCCTGCCATGTCTTGGTATGGGCAGCACACTCCCCTTTGGAGTACTGGATGTACTGCCAGTATGGGAGCATGATTGTGCTTGGCAGAGTGGACTATCAGCAGATGTAGTTGCTGACCTACGTCCACGAGTCCGACTCTCAACTCCAACTAGACGTTCCATCACTGAAAATATACATTCCAAGACAGGTAGTGTAAAATGTGTCTCAGACCAATATGTTTCCACTGCATCAGTCAACCAATCCAGGGTATCAGCAACATGGTGAAGGCAGTCAAAGATGTTAGACTGTGCTGTATCCATAACCCTAAACATTCATCTGGAGTTCCTTTTGGAAAGTCCCTGTGCCTCCAAGATGACCCTAAGCATACACCGAGTGACATGTGATGAGACATTTGTAACATGTGGTGGAGGGACAGCAGGCCACCTGTGAGCACCCCTATCAATCTGTCTGGGTGGAACCTTGCCAGCTCTTTGGCTATGGCCAGTATCGACACTCACTGCAGCCATAGTAGCCACACTTCCTGTTCAATGTCCCCACCATCTGACTGTCCAATATCTGTGGCCTCAGGGAACTGGGTAAGCATAGACATACTGACTGTGTATGGTGATAATGAGGGCAGAAGAGGGACATAAACCTCTGTGACAGATTCAGTCCCTCATTTTGGCCACCATCGACATCAGAGTGTGAAGAGACACTGACATCAGGTTGTAAAAGGGACAATGACTAACCTCCCAGGACACCTGTGATACAAAGGGAAAAACATCACGTTAATACCTGCACTACTATGCTATGCAGTACTATGTTGCTATCTATGTTAAGATGTATACACCGTTATGGCTACTACAGACTTCTATAACCAGCAATCTGATTTAGTAGGATATCAGGACATTATTTTCTATCCAAATCTGTAAGTATTTGAAAATAATAAGTCTTTAAACAAGACTCTCATTAGCAAGACACATTATGCACACTGTTGCCATTCTGCAGAACTCTGCACAGTTTACAAGAATGGCCATCTGAAAAGTTGTGACAATACTGTGAAATCAATAACTGTGGTCACATCTACAAAACAGAGTTATGACCCTAAAATGTGCGCAGTCACAACATATCTGTACATTTGTCAGTAGTGCAGAAAGTACATCAATCCAGCCAAATAGCCTAGGAAGACACTTTAGCTAATACATTGAACTAATTCTGCATCTCTGACAAAAATGTTTTGTGCATACTGGCAGCAAGAGCATGGCCTCTTCTTATTCCTGATGGTCCTGAAAAACATTTGAGGGAGAGGTTATGTAAACAGCAGCACATGTTACAATATAAAATTGGTACCACATCCAAATATCTCCCATTTACAGTAACTGCTCTGTTAACGGGTATGTGGGTCACAACCTCTACATTATCTTAAAACTGCAGCTAACCTCCTTCCTCCCACCCCATGAAACAGCCAACACCCATGTTAAACTATGTACACTATGACATGTCAAATGCTACAGTATTCAAATGCCGATGCAACTAAGCATACCTGGACTCTCCTCTTGAGTGGATATGATGGCACCCACATCCACAACATATTATGTAATGGATGCTTGGGAGCTGTCCTGTGTTGCATGGTTTGCCAAGAATTTCTCTGTGACTGATAGAGGTTGTTCCACTGCAGGCCCACCACCAGTGACCTGATGATTCCTGACCATGTTCGCTGCCCGTCTGCGTGCAGAATTAATCATGTCCATTTCACAGTGTTGTAACTGCTCATAAGCGTGGTTCTGGTGCCCCACAGCATGTATGTTGTGCACCAGTTTATCTCACAAGGCTTGTCGCTCTTACCTATTAGTCCTTCCTCTGGACAGCAGCACTTGATAGTGTTGAGGTAACACCTCAATTATGAGGTCTTTTTTCAGCCTCACTGAAAGGTGGGTGCAATCTGGTATGCATGATATCATCTGAAATACAAAAAAAATGAGAATACATGCCAGGATCAGATACGTGGGAGTACAGTATGTAGAGAAACAGCAATAAAGGAAGGCTGTTAGTATTCCCCTCTTGATTACACATCTGATATGCAACAGTGTGACAATCATACAAAGGATGTGTAACCAACTAGGATAGTAGCAATAGTGACTTACTCCTTTTTCTGCCATGACAGATAACTCACATATGCTCACACACCCAAGACTGGAGTCAACTTGTAGAGTGGCCCATAGCAGGACCCCCCCCCCCCCATAACATATGTATAACATACAATGCCAAACAAATGCTGTGTAGTATTACAACTGCTAACAAAGGAAGTATCCAGGAGATGTTTCCCTAGTTAACAGGCAGTGCAGGAAGGGCAAATGTAGCTCAGTCTCCACAGCTAAAGACCACGAATCCACCAGTTCCAAAATACACTTTATTAACAAAAATAAATCACTCTGTTAGCGCTTTAATTTAAAACCATGTTAAACTTCATCAGACATTTTAAAAATTGTTACATCACATCCTTTTCTACTGCCACTTCATTTTTCATTGGACCCTCAGTATGATTAACATGCATATGTAATAACCTAATAAATATTAAGTAGATGTATTAAGTATTGTTAAAATATATAATAAAAATAGTAAAATACATTGGATTGACTCATATGTCCCTAAAAGTGTTATAAATATATCAAATAATAAATATAACTGTAAATGGAAAGTTAAAATATCATTATGAATATGTCATATAAATACATTATAAATTCAAGTAAAAAATTCATATAAAAGATCATGTAAAAAAAATCATAAAATTACATAGACAATGCATAGGAAGTACATACATTAGAAAAATAAGACAACTTCTTAAGGAATTGTACCTTAATTAATTAATTAATTTTCTTTCTTTGCAGGGCCTTCAGTTTTAAAACTGATGCAATAGAGCTACTTTCATTGATTCCAGGCAAATTATCTGCCTGTACTCTCATTTGCCATTTTAAATCTTTTAGCTCTAACTGCACCCACCCCCATGGTTGTTTTTCTTCAACATTCACATGGTCAATGGCCATATATGAAAAATGGTGAGTATTACATTCCCAAATATGCTTTGCTAAAGTATTATTTGGATTATTTTTCTTTATAGCATACTCATGTTCATATATTCTTTGGGCAAGGTGTTTCTCAGTTTTTTCAGTATATAATACTGGACATGAGTTGCAGACAACTAAATATACAACTGCCTTAGAATTGCAGTTGTATTTGCCTTTCAAAGAATATCTTAAATTTCTTAGATAAAAATTGTCACCATTGTTTACTTTACGGCACCAATGACATACCCCACACCTTGTTATACCTAAATTCAATTGGGCAGGCATATAGGTGGCTTGTTTAAAAATATCCTTAAAACTCTTGCCTTTCCGGTACACAATTTTTGTTTTCTCTTTCATGTGGTTCCTTATATAGGGGTCTTCTGTTAAAATAGACCCATTTTTTATGAATGCATCTTTGATTAACTCATGATCTTGAGTAAACATAATAACTAGGGCTTTGGTAAAGTCAGACTTATTATGTGTTCCACAATTTTGCTCATACTGCACAACAGACACGTCACTATAAATCTGACTGATGATGTCATGGATGATCTTGGATTGATCCAAGATAGGTTTAAAATGACCATTCAATCTTTTACTGGTTACTTCCTGAATCAATGCATCTACAAATTTACTAGGATATTCCTTATTAAGAAACATAGTACACAGAGTAAGACATTCATCCAAAAATTCATCATATTTCATTACCATCCGTACCACTCTAACAAGTTGTCCTTTGACAATAGATCTTTTTTGGTACTCCAGATGTGAACTACTATAATGTAAGAAACAATTGGAATATGTTGCTTTCCTATGGATGACAGCTGTGTCCATCTCATTAACCCTGTCTTTTCTAGGTGAACATCCAGATAATTCATATATTCAGCATTGGTATCCCAAGTAAACCGCAAAAACTCAGTGGTACCATTTATATATATATATATATATACAAGAAATTCATTCAATAACTCCTGTGCCCCTGTCCATATAATATTGATGTCATCCTGAAATCTATGCTACGACTTTAAGCATGTCTTAAACTTGGAATTGAATACAAAATTCCTTTCCCAATAGGCCATCACCATGTTTGCATAGGCTCCTCCACAAGGTGACCCCATGGCGATGCCTTTTTTCTGCAGGAAATACTTCTTGTTGAAAGTAACAAAATTATTGCATGTGTTATGTTATAGTATTCATCTGGAATGTGTGTGCTGGCAAACCTTGCATCTAGCATGACCCCCATATGTGTATGCTACTTGTGCAGCTGTGGTTATCTGTAATATCTGTAGCAAATCATTGGTTTGCTGGAGTCTGATGTTACTGGGCCTCATTGGAATTATATAATTCAAAATTCTCTGTGGATGCATAATAATGCATGACCTGACACTGTATGCACTTTCTATTGTTGTTGCTGGAATATGTTACCTGTGTTCCTATCTGTAGGCCATTGACTTCCATCATTGAAAAGCAGACATTCCATCTGTACTTCTTTGGGTGGATAAATAGGTGATGAGACAGTGATGTATATCAGAATTCATAATGATGATGTCACATACATGTGTTTTAAATGCTAGACACCACTGAATTTGAACCCAGAACCATGTGGGCCAAAACCTAATGTTTTCAAAGCATTTAAGAGACTAAGCTACAGAAGGTGCATTTCTACATGCTGTAAACATACTGTTATATACCTCATTTACATGTATTATTATGTGTATGGCTTTATAGGGATGTATTTCTTCACCAGACTCCCAGTAAAACATATATTTTCCATTATTTTTTAGCAGGTGTATTTTTACGTTTTGCAGATATAATTGCAGTTACCTGCTATTAGATAATGAACTTACATCTATGATTATGTGTCAGACTTTATAGTGATGTTTTTCTATACCAGAGTCCCAGTTACACTCCCATTTTTCCATTACCTTTTTAGCAAATATGTGTGAGGTGGCACAATGTGCAGCATTGCTAAAACATGTTTAATGACAGTAACATGGCAATTATTATGGTTCACTCAAAGCACCTGTGTTATTTAAGTGGCTGTATAGCTTTGTGGATAATGCACTGTTATTCAGGTGCAATGGTCATGCATTCAAAATGGGATGCAGGTGTAATTTTTAAATGTGATTACTGTGTTTTACCCACATATATCAATATAGCACTATTTAGCATAGCTAAGTGATGCTGCAGGTATGCAGCATCACACAAAAAATCTTTAAAGAAAAGAAAAATGGGAAGATAGGACAGTGATGAAATGGGGTGCAAGCAGGGGGAAAAACATAGTAAAAAGTAGGTAGGTATGTGCAGGAAGGGTGCATGAAAGAACAATAGCTATCCATTTCTTGTACAGCAACAACTGTATACTTTAAAAGATCTTTTAACTGGATTTGGACTGTCACCCCCAGGGAAAGGGATGAAGACAACATAAGTGCATTGTCAAGCAAATTGGACCAAATTAAGTGTGTCCAGTGGACATGTGTGCAAAATGGAGAGCTATGTATTGGACAATATTTTTTTGGGGAATAGGTGCCCCCCTTTTTAAGATGAGACTGGAATGCTGGGGAAGGGACAAAGGTACATATGTGGAGGTATGTTGGGAAGGAGATGAAGCCAGACAAGGTAGACAAAACAACAGACAGGGTTGGTGTGTGACTCAAGAGTGGGGGGAACACCATGGTTGGGGAGGGTGTTTTGCGATCCCAGTCCCATGGATGTCAGACATGGTAGCAGTGTAACTCAAGTCCTCACCCATGGGACTGTCAGCACTGCTCCTTCACTGCTCCCATGGAGGAAGTGATTGACATCATCACTCTGGGTAAGGTTGCACCGCCAGGATAGACAGCATGCTCTCCATCTGGTGTAGGCGTGCACTGAGAGTTCGGTGCAGCAACCCACACACCATTCCTGGCAGTTCATCATAGGTGACATAATCACCCCCTCCACTTCCACTCCCTGATGGGAGAACACCCCCACCATGTGAGGTAGAACTACCCAATGGAACAGGTAGTGCAGGGGCAGCAGAGGGGGCACTGCCAGGATGTGGTCCAGATGTGGTGGGCTCCACTGCCTCGGCTGGGGGAGCTAAGGTAGGTGGATTGCCTGGAACCAGCCTACCTTGTCTCGCTGCAGTAAATGGAATATAAACATAAGCTAAAAATAAACATAACCAAACAAGTGAACAAAAATATAGAACACAGCACTACAGCAAACCAATAAAAAGAAAATGGCAAAGAGCAATATAAAATCCAAACAGACTTTTATTTGAACACAGGTGAGCACTTTCACGATAACATCGCTTCTTCAGACCATACATGTGGTCAGCAGGACTTGTTTTACCATATAACCAAACAAGTGTTAGTATTGTGTGCATAGCACAGCATTGGGTAGCGCCGCTTAATCGGGTTTAAACTATTCCTGGCTCCACAAAGTCTACTCTTCACTTTTTCCCTTAGAACTGCTCTATCTCTCAAATTAAACACCCTATTCTCAATCTAAGGCCCTGCACTTGCCCATATAAGCAATCTTACAACTCAGCACTAGTAAACTAAAAGCACTACATCCTCATATACTCCCTTTGAGTACCTTGTCCCCTATTGGTCCTTTTTGATTCAGTGATAAAGGAGTTCCCTATACTATTCTAGCATGTCCAAAGGTCAGTTAATGGTTTCCTCTCCAGTCCAGCTGGTGAATCTGGGAATCTTGAGGCAATGTCACAACTGTGTCATGTACACAGACAACCATCTCCTCCTCCCAACAAGCTCAAATATATTTGAGAGATGCAACCATATAGCCAAACTGGAGGCTGAGCTCTCTCAACTCAGAACTGGTGCAACCAGTCAGGAGCAGAAGGTAACCTCACACATCACAAATCCAGTCTCACATAGTCCTATCACAACAGCAAACCAAACACATAAACACACAAAAACACACTCGGAGGCTCTAAATAAAAATCTGCCTAAGCAGCAGAGACCTCCAAAGTAGACAGCCAAGTAAACCCTACCCCAAAACAAAATACGTGCAACACATAGCTCACAAAGTCAGTGTGCCAAACAATCACAGCCCTTAAGGCTAAATAACACACCTGATACACTTGTAATAGGTGATTCTATAGTCAGACACACTGACGTCCCACTCACCAGGCTGAACAAAGAGAAGGTCACAGTAAGCTGCCTGTCAGGCGCTAGGGTCCGCCACATAACACAAGCACTCAGGTCACTCCAAAGTAAGTACAAATATGACTCAGTCATTGTCCACGCTGGTGTGAATGACCTGAGACATACCTCCCTGGACTACATGAAAAGAGACATAGAGAAGCTCTCTGATCAAGTAGCCCAGGCCGGTATAATCCTGACCTTGAGCAGCATCTTACCCTCACCTAGAATAATGCCACAGTATAAAGACAAAATGATCGATTTTAACAATTGGCTAAAATTTTGGTGTCATTCAAAGGGGATACAGTGTCTGTCAGCCTGGGATGACATGCGCTACAAGCCACGTTGCTTCGCTAGGGACGACTTGCACCTGTCACCCCTGGGCTTTTGGATATTGGCAAAGGCTCTTGCCACCCCCATAGTGCCTTTTTTAGGCAAGGCTCAAAAGACAAAGCCACCTCCATAGACAACACAATGAATAAGAAACTAAGGGTAATGCTGCTAAACGCCAGAAGTCTAAACCTCAAGATGCATGCACTCGAAGCCCTCCTCAGTATGGAGAACATCGATATCTGTGCAGTGACAGAAACCTGGTTCAAGGATCCAGAGAGCACACCAGCACTACCAGGTTATACCTCATGTCATGCTTTTCAGCCCCAAAACTCAGACCGATCCACAAAAGGAGGGGGAGTATCCATATTCATCAAAGATACCCACACCTCCAGGTTAGTAGCACTGCACGAAGCATCGGAGACCATCCATGTGCAACTAACAGTGGGAAAAACTGCTTTTCAGTTTGTAGCATGTTACAGACCACCCTCTCAAAATCAGGAATCCCACTCGGCTTTCCTGAGAACACTGGAGAATATGAAGATCTCTCCAAACACCATTATATTGGATGAGTTCAACTACCCAAACATAGACTGGCAGCATTACTCAAGCCCCAACACCCTAGCCCAAAAGTTCCTAGAATTTATAAACTCAAATGCTATGGAACAACTAGTCACCACTCCAACAAGAGGGGAAAACATACTTGACGTAATCATCACCAACATGGGGATTCTATGCTCCATACCAGAGGTATACCCCTCATTGGTAAGATCGGACCATAAATTAATCTCACTGGATATCCACATCCCGACCCCAACCCAGCCCAGAAAACCACAGTGAAAAACTTCTCAAAAGTGAACTTCACACTTCTCAAAACTGAGGTGGAATCCTTCAAGGCCCCCGGGCAAGTGGAAACTATGGCCCAAACTGCAGAATCCTATATAAACGCATACTATGGACATCTCCAGGAATGCATGGATCATGCTATCCCAAACAAAACCAAGACCCAATCTTCCAAAGGCAGGCATCCAGTCTGGTGGACCCCAGCCATAAATAAGCTGTACAACAGAAGGAGGAAGCTACTACATGATAGAGCAAAATCCCTAAAAGGGAAGGCATCTCTGATCAGTACTAGCAAAAAACTACGATCCCTCATAAAATCCTCCAAGGCCAGCTTCGAGAGAAAAATTGCACAGGAAACTAAAGATAATCACAAGGCCTTCTTCAGTTATGTTAGTAACCTGGGATGCAACTCCCAGATATGCTCAAAGTTGATCCAAAATGACAAAAAATACACTGTACCTACGGACATTGCCAACATCCTGGCAGACAGGTTCAGTGCAAACTCCCCCCCCCTCCCCCAAAAGAGCAAATATCTATCCCAGCAGAGTGCTGCCTCCCTAACATCTCAGATGCTCAGGTGAAAGCCACCCTCTCCAAAGCAAAAAACACAGCATCAATGGGACCAGACGGTGTCCCGGGTTGTGTCCTACATGAACTCCAAGAAGAACTAAACCCTCACGTAAAGCTGCTGTACAATCTCAGCCTTACTACAGGATATGAGCTCAAAGAATGGCGTACAGCAACAGTGGTCCCACTCCACAAAGGTGGTGCCTCTATGGACCCCAGAAACTATCGCCCCATAAGCCTGACTAGCCTAGTCTGCAAAGCTATGGAGAGGATCATCATGGAACTCATAAACAAAGACATTGGGGACCTACAGACACTAGATCCCACCTAATTCTGCTTTGTTAAGGGCAGATCCTGCCTCTTGTACCTGGTTGACTTCTTTGAAACAGTCACCAAGGCAATAGATGAAGGGAAGGTAGTCCACACAGCCTACCTGGATCTCGCAAAAGCATTCAACACAATACCCCACTCGGGCATCATAGATAAGCTATCCAGCTTAAATATAAACCCCTATGTCACTAGATGGGTTGCAAACTGTCTCAAAGACAGAATCCACAGAGTCAGGATTGCTGGAGCCATGTCAGACTCGAAACCAGTTAAAAGTGGCATCCCACAAGGCTCAGTCCTGGGACCTCTCTTGTTTGGTATATATTTTTCTGAGGTACAGGCTAACACGGGAGGACTGTGGCTGACCAAGTTCGCAGATGACTGCAAACTGGGTGCCATAATTGACTCTCCAGCTGACATGAGCATCCCTCAAAAGGGTCTCACAGAGATGGATAACTGGTGCCAGAGCCATGGCCTAAAGCTAAACGCCAAAAAGTGTATAGTCATACCCTTTGGCAAAAACAAAGTGCCCACAAATTACCACATAGGTGGTAACCCATTAAGTATGGAGGAAGTAATTAGGGACCTGGGGACCCAAGTCGATAGTAATCTCTCCTTCGACAACCACATTGCCAAAGTGGTTAGAAAGACCTTCTATATAGCCCACCTTATCATGAAAGGTTTCACATCTAGATCAAGAGAGGTCATCGTGCCCCTTTATTCATCCCTCATCAGGCCCATAATAGAATACAATGCCCCATTTGGGATGTACCTTACCCAACACCTGCAGCAACTAGAAAGACCCCAAAAGTACCTCACAAAGAGGATCAAGGGACTCAAACAGATGCCATATGCTGCTCGGTTAAAGAAACTCCAGCTCTACTCAGTTGCATACCGCCTACTTAGAGGCGATCTATGCCTGACGTATAAAGCTATGTCCAACCCGGAATTAATGGACATGCTCCACCTCAGAAAATCCAAACCCTTAGAGCTACACGTTCAAGGGACTTGAACCTCAGAACAGAAATAAATAGGACATGCTGGAGGGACAGATTCATAACCCAGAGGCTCCCTTCGCTCTGGAATAGAATCCCAGTACATGTTAGGCAGAGCCCCTCACTGACTCTCTTCAAGAGGAATATTGACGAGTGGATGGGAGATTGTAGGTTTACCCCGGGGATTACTTCTGTGTCACTACTAGACAGAGGCACAGCAAACAAACCTTAAAAAGGGCACAGTAAACTCAATTCAAAGGGTGGCGAAAGCCAAACACACTCTGGCTAGGCTTGTAAATGCCCTAGGGCAGATAGCCTAGTATGAACCTATGAACCTATGAGTAATCTAAAAAATAGAAAGAAATATTATGAGGAACACAACAATAAATAACATAGATGAAAGTATTTTAACAGCAAAGCAATATGAAATTATACATAAGGCCAACATAAGATGTAGTTACAAATAATATATTGATATCAAATCATAATAATAAATAAAAATTAATAAATCAAAGAAGAGAAGGGGTGGGGTGAGAGAGAAAAAAAATATTAGTAACTTCTCAGGTAATATTACTACATAGACTACTACTATATACTTCTACATATGTGATATTGCAGTTGCTAGTACTGTGACTGCAAATATTGTATAGATTATGTTGCACGTACATAGCTCTCAAACTGATAGGATGGGATATTATGGGTCAAGCCCTACAAAATGGTGGTACAAAAACACAACTACAGGGAATATTTTTTACACAGTTTGCTCATACATTAGTAGCAGGGTGCTCTGGTAATGGATTTGCCAGTAAATTGCATTCCAAGCAATGTCATATATCTGCAAATCAAGTACCAGACATATGGGGCAGTTCTTGTTGCATTCTGCAAAAGTCATGAAAATTGAGAGGTATGTTCATGTACAGTTATTACACTAGACAGCTGCTAACTTCACAGTTGACTGCCATAGGATTAGAACCCACAAACAGTGACTACAGGAATAATGGGGACTCTATTTGAATATGACAAATTACCAAAGCACCATCTCCTTTCAAATGTTTATGGTGACATGTGTGAAATAGTACATTTACAGACATACATAGCTGTGTGTGCTATCAGATTTGATCCCACAAGCAGTGACCAGAAGAATAATGAGCACTTTATTTGAAAACATTAGTTATCAAAGCACCATCTCCTTTTACATTTTTTATTGCTTCATGTCAATTCAAATCTGGCATTTCCACACATGGTTATCTATGACTTCTTTTACATTACCCGTATAACCTATTCATTTACTGAGTGCTATCTACAGCATATTTTAAGAAAAAGGATCAGAACACAAGCTTGTCCCTTACTCTGGGTATTGCACAACGTTTATGTCTGCCATTTCGTGATGCATTACTTTTCATTCACTAGTGACAATTTATTGATGTTGAATTAGAACACAGAAACAGTGAATACAAGAATAATGAACACTTTTTTTGAAAACAAAGCACCATCGCCTTTTAAACTTTATTGATGGTGTTGCTGCAAATCTGGTATTTGGACATATGGATAGCTGTCCAGGACTTCTGATAACTTACCCATATGGCATGTTCATTTGCTGAGTGCAATCTAAAGCATATTTCAGACAAGAAAATCAGAACACATGCATAAGCCTTAATGTGGTGTGTGAACTATATTTATTTCTGATATTTAATGGTGCATTTTGTATTCATGCACATCTAACAGTTGACTGGTGTCAGTTTAGAACACAGAAGCAGTAAATACAGGAATAGTGAGTACTTTATTTAAAAACATTAGTTATGAAAGCACCATCACATTCAACTCTGGCATGTAGACCATGTATAGCTGTGTAAGACTTATGTTACCTTACCCATATACCCTGTTCATTTACTAAGTGCAACCTACAGTACATGTCAGGCCATGAGCAGACCAGAACACTGACTCTTAAGCTGGGTAGACCACAACATTAACTGTTGTTTGGAAGCTGCACTGCAGAGTACTGCATGCCTACCGGCTTTAACTTGCATTACCATTTCAGGTAGGAAGTGACATATTAATAGTGATGTAACATGTACTAGGTATGTCACACCTGACTGCTAAGACTGCAAACTCTTTAGATACTTTACTGTATAATTACATTATGCATTAAATTATTAGTCTGATGTTTCCCTACTTACCACACTCTCACCTCAGCTTAGTCAAGCACCCTGCATGGGACTGGACATTGCAAGTCCTCTCTTTTGCAACTGTGGTAGGAGAAGCAACCATTATGCATACTAGTTTTGCACAGATTCAGCTTGTATATTTCTAAATTACTGGCAAACATACTTAGATATCTGTGGGTTGTGGCCATCCCTAGCCTCTTGGACCAGGTGTCTAAGGTTTCCCTCTTCCTACACCTCAGGTCATTGTAGTGGTGATGACACTGCTCACCAGTGTGATGGATACCAGTAGCATTGGTAAGTTCCCTGGCCAAATGCTCCCAGGCCTTAGACTTGCACTCTGAGCCCTGGTAGTCTCCCTACAGCAGCTGGTGTATATAATTCTTAACCAGGACTCCAACAAAAACTCTGGACTCCTGCACTTCCCACTTTTGCACACGAAAGCACAATCCTTCACCAACAGCACCAGGCATATCCACAGCCAAGTAAGAACTCCAAAAAATGAAGTGTAATTCCTGCCTATTGGGCTTTAAATAGGTTGCATTCCTGCCCTTGCACTTCATGCTGTAACATTGAAAAAAGCATCCTCCCACTTAGCATCGTGCAAACTCACACAAACCATGTGTAAGCGAAGCTTAGCAATGCACAAACAGGAAAAGACCATTGACCATGTTTAAGCACTGCTTAGCATTGTACAGCTTTTCTAAATGCAGCTATATTTTTAAATTTAAACTAAACTGATGTTTCAGTCACCTGACACGTTTTTAACAGGAATATATGTAAAATGTATGACTGCTCAGGATTCAAACCCAGTACCCACTACACTACAGTTCATGACTCAACCTATCTGTTGCACTACAATAGTGAAGAGAAATCATATAACTTCACATATACTATAAGGTGCCTGTAAGTGTAGCACAGCTTCACTGAGTGGGTGTACGCATTGCTAAGCACTGCAGGACAACAATTGAACCCATCCAGTTTCGATTTTTAGATATCTGAAGGATGTCTGCTGTATTCAGTTACAAGCACATGTCAGCATTGCTAAGCAATGCACTGCTCTATGCAAAGAAGCACAAAAAAAAAACAAACAAACAAACAAAAACAAAAATTACAATTGAATACATCCGGTTTCTATTTTTACATGTGTAATAGATATTTACTGTATATATGAGCAAACCTAAGCTTAGCTGCACAATGCACCAGAACTCACAAACAAGCACATGAATGTAAAAAAAAAAAAAAAAAAAAAATTCCCATTTCATGATGTACAATCTCTTGTTCAGCTTTCAGTAGAGGTTAATGGGCAAAATGTATTGCGCTGTGCTTATGAATTGTCCAGATTTTTTCTGGACAGTCCATATGTACAAGACAGCCTCTTCAGTGTTGCTTACATGGATTCATTATCTGTGTTACTGTGCTGCCCCTCGGCAGTGCACCATAATTAATATGTATGGCATGCTGCCAAGGAGGAACATGACCATGTACACATGTACTGAGCCTACATGGATTTTATTGAACACTGGGGATTATCTTTGGGTGCCTATTGCAATAACAGCCTTAGGCAGTGTGACAGCTTTATGGTTAAAATGTTTGCTTAACAATTTCACAGTTTGGGGCTCAGTCTTAAACTCCAGTTACTGCCTCTGCTGAGTCTTTATTTTCTTCATACACATGCATAGATTTTCATTGGGTAATTTGGTTTCTTTCAAAAAATCATACTGTTTGACTGAGAACTCTAAAATGATATTTTGCCCTTATATATATATATATATATATATATATATATATATATATAAAACTTAAGAAATCTTTGCTATTTTGGAAAGCTATTCTCTATGTTTTGGTTAGTTTCAGGACGTGGAACCAAAGTCCAGTTTCTAGATCTGGGTTTAACTTGGATCCCCAGTCCAAGACTTTCAAACCTACCCTCCATAGAAATAGCACCTTCCATATAACTACCTTGAGTTCCACAGCCAGCACCCCCCTACTTCATGAAGTGGAACACTGTGAAGGGGCAGTACACATGGCTAAGCAGAATTGTTAGTGAGGAAGATTCTTTCCACCTTGAATGCCAGCACCTCAAGGGCTTCATCCTGGAAAGGCATTACCTTGAGGATCTAGTCTCCAGAGTCATGAGACTGGTAATTGCAAGGAGAGAAACCCTGTACCCACCCATCCTTAAACACAGATTCCACCCCAGACATCAGGCACCAGAGGAAATGACCCCCACGGTTTCCCTTGCCAGTCTCTCTAGATGCCACCAGCATCAAAGACATCCTAATTAAAAACTGGGCACTCACAGTGGAGCACCCAGAGCTAGCCCTAATCCTTGAAAGCTAGCCAAAATTCTGCTACAAAAAGAGCATGTCCCTCAAAGCCACTTTTGAATCAGAAAAAAGGCTGCAGGCACACATCTTTGACACACCCCAAGCATGCTCCAGTGTGGGAAATGTGCGATTTTATCATTCAACCCCCCACAGGTGGTTATTCTCATAAAAGACCATTTAAACTGTGAGACCCCAATGTGGTTTACATCACAGTATAAAGCATACTACAATGGAAAAACCACAAGACTACTTAGGATCCAGATAAAAGAACACATGAGAGCGATCAGGAAGCGAGACCCTTAGAACGCACTAGCCAGGCATAGTATGACCTGCTCCCAATTCTCCAGATTCCAATTTGCAGCAATTGAAAAAGTCACAGATCCCCTAGAGATTACTGACCCTTTTTGGAACACATACAATTTACTGTTAGTTAAAGAGTTAAAATGGCAGATACAATTGTGAGCAGACACACCCCCAGGTCTAAATGAAAACCTGAGCATTTCCAGTGTCCTTAAATGGATTGGGTAATTCCTTAACCTATTCTCTGCTTGCCACACCAGTCAAACTTTCAGCCTAGGTTCATGGATTATGGAACTCCTTAACCCATCCCCCATTTGCCACAGCACTGAAATAATAAGCCTAGGTTCAGTTTAAGTTATTTTCTGATGAAGTTCAACTGATAACTTTGTAATGAATGAAAGCACTCAAAATGTGATTTAAATGAATAAAAGACTGACCACAACACAGAGAATAGCTAGCGTCTGTATTCCTTCCAAAATAGCAAGTTTCTTAAATTTTTAAATAGTTTGTACTTTTACGCTAGTGGTGTTACAATATATATATATATATATATATATATATATATATATATATATATATATATATATATATGTGTGTGTGTGTGTGTGTATGTGTGTGTGTGTGTGTGTGTGTGTGTGTGTGTGTGTGTGTGTGTGTGTGTGTGTGTGTGTGTGTGTGTGTACATACGTATATATATATATATATTTTTTTTTTTTTTTTTGCATTAACCCTTGCTATTATATCTGGTCAATGTATTGTATATACTGCAACACAGTGTGGTAGTTCGCAAATGAATGATACCTTAATGTGATATAAAAGTAGCATAAGGTATAGTAAACGTTGGGTCTATATTACATCATCAAACTTGTATAAGTTCGAACGATGTAATATCGAACCCAAAAGTCTGAATCTGCAAAATAACGAACACACAGAACAGTGATTTTTTTTCCCCAGGAAAAAAAATTGCTGTTCCCTAACAAAAAAAAAAACATAAACCTTAAACTAAAATTAAAGTGGGGGGCTTCACCCCTACATCCCCCAATGTGGGAGGCTGTGCCCCCCACACCCCTATACTTATGTATACGAACTCCGAGATCACACCACAGTGGAGGAAATAACAAAGCACCGAAAATGTCCCACCGATGATTTTTTTCCCCTGGGAAAAAAATCGATGTGCCGTGGGTTCACTATTTCTGCGTTTCGGACTTTTGGGTTTGATATTACATAATTCAAACTTAGACAAGTTTGACGATGTGATATAGACCCATAAACATTGTTGTAAATAGAAGATTGATCTAGATATTGTAAGTTTAACTATTTATGTAAAAAAAAAACATGAAGTAAATATAGCTGTGCCTTTAAAGCAATCAGATGCATGGTGCATCAGACAGACTGTGCCTCCAAGAAAAAATTTCCACAGTCTAACTATCTCTAACAGCGTCAGCTGATTAAATACAATGTCACCTGTCTGTGAGCATCACTGTATCACCTTAGAGGAAGTCAAATTATATACAACAAAGATCTAACTTATTTTTAGAATCCCAACTCTACAAACTACTCTAACTCCATACATTTGCTCCCCTTGCAGCTAGACTTCATGAGAAAATTCTTCATACAGCCTGAGACACAACTCACAAGCCACACCAACTCTCATTTTTGCTAGAACCTAACTCCACAGCATTGCACATGCTTTCTCCTCTCAGTCACATACTGTTTGGAAAACTCTCCCCATCGACATTAAGAAAATCAACACTTATTCCAAATTAACACTGCAACTCAGAAAGCAGTTTTTCATCCAACCCAAATGCTTCTACTTCAACACAGGACATATCGCCTAACCTATCTCCTTTCCGAGTTTCTTCACCTCTCCTCTCTCAAGATTCACTGAAGATTGACCCACTTTAGAAACTAATGTATATGTTGTACATTACACTGGGATTGTTCAATAGAATGTATATACACATTTTTTTCTGTGTAATTAGTCTGAACTACTCTGTTATTGCTTAAATTTCTGTATTTTGTGTTTGTGAAATATTTTGCATTTCAACCAGACTGAGCCTGACATTGGTCAGTAGTAATCAGTATATTGCCCTATAAATAAAAATAAATAAATGCATACATACATGCATACATACATACATAAATAATTAAGGTTATTGCAGTATTTTGTTAAAGAATCAAATTATATGGTAAAGTAGACTCATTTGAGTCTACAATAGTGCTGCAGCTCTGGTAAAACTTTAAGGTCAAACAATTTAAAACCTCAATATTCCATCCACAGGCAGATAGTGGAACATTTTGATGAAACATTTATGTCCATGTTGAGAAAAGCTATCAAAGAAGGAGGTGAAAACTAAGGGCAAGTAATACCATACTGCATGTTTGCCATTGTAGAAGTACAAAACACCTGGAAACAGTTTAGTCTTTTTGACTTATTATATAGCAGGTGTCATCATAGATTGTTATGTATTGATAGAAAATCTTGGGAAGAAGAGATATTTAAATGTGCCATAGAAATCTATACCAACTTACAAGATAAGTTATAAGTAGTAATGCCCCATATGGTGATATAGGGAAAAAGTCCCGGCTACTCATCAAGGAGTGTATAATAGAAATGCTATGTCCAGGCATTTCAAAGCCTGAGACCAGATGTTTCTTTTGGTCCCCTTTGTAGAAAAAAACATTTTTGGCTGAATAAAAGGATCCATTTAAAACAGTTGTAAAATGAAATGATGTAAACTATGCAGTTAAACAGACTGGTAACAGAATACTCAAACTCATATGCCATGTTAATGTCTTCAAACTCTGGAAACAAGTATAAATAGTTATTTTAGCAGCAGTGGTTAATAAATGTAGTGAAGAAAGAAATATGTCCTCCACACTTGTAGTTCAAGTAAATGACATACAATCTAAGGCACAGAAATAAGTGATAAGAGAATAAATCTTATTCAGTATCATGCATATGCAATCCCTGGGGAAACTGTTTAACTTAAAAATGTTCAGAATGCTAAAGTCATGGAGAATGACTGTGAAGTATAAATAATGCTTAAGGTTGGGGGAACAGTGATGCCACAAAGCAAGTAGAACAGTTCTAGGGGTAATAGAGATAGAAAAAAGCATTACACAAACAAGTCTTCCTTGGTAGGTATTGAACATCCTTCTTATCTAGTTATACAATCTAGAGCACATTGAGTTAATCACAAGTGAAACCTGACTCTAAATGGGAGAGAGAGAGTGCACTTTTGTCAGGATGACCTCATCAGTGTGTTTCATACATGCTGTTTCTGTAAAAATTGGGACAAGGGAGCTCTGAAAACAGTAAAAAACACATTATTTTCAGTAGAAGTGGATATGCCACCAAGTGATACATGTACCCACACCCACCCACACACACACACTCACACACACACACACACACACACACACACACACACACACACACACACACACACACACACACACACACACAATCTTCTGTGTTGGACATTGCAGCTCCTACCTATCTAGGCTACACAATAATTGAAAGCACTATAGTAGTCACAAGTTCCACAGGAGAAGTCTGACTCTTAAGGGGAGAGAGTACACATTTGTCAGGATGACCTCATGTGCGCACTTCAGGTAGTGTGTTTCTGTAAACATTGGGATTAGGGAACTGTGAGAACAGTTAAATATATTGTTATTTTCTAAAGAAGTGGATAAACCACCAAGTGGTACACACATTCTCATACACAATGAGACACACATGCAAGTTTACCAGGTTGGGCATTGAACATCCTACCTAAAAAGGTTACACCATCTAGAGAACCCTGTGTTAATAGCAAGCATCACAGGATATGTCTGATTCTCAAGGGGAGAGATTGCACTTTTGTCAGGATTACCTCATCAGTAAATTTCAGAGTATCTTTCTGTAAAAATCAGATAATTGAGCTGTGAGAGCAGTTAAATGTAGTATTTCTAGGAGAAATGAAGACACCACCAAATGATACACTCAGTCTCAGATAGACAGATCAACCATGTTGGGCATCAAACCTGCTACCTACCTCCTACCTATCTAGGTTATACAATCTAGAGAGCATTGCATTAATCACAAGCACCACGGGAGAAGACAGACAATACCTCTGTGAAATTGGACATTACAATATTTATAAAAAGCAATGCCTGAAAGAGATGTTACCATGCATCACAAGCCATAAAACAAATGCATATGTGTGCACAGAACAATGCAACATTACCATCATTGCCACATGTAACAACATAGTTTTTAATGACATGTAGCTACTGTTCTTACTGTACAATGCATTACTGTGAGGGACATTGACATGTTCCACATAATAGACTATTATACACACTGACTGTTACACTACAGTAGACTATCAATCAAACATTGCAATGACTTCATGTCAGGATGATTGCACACATGTACTGTTTCATACTTGCACTATCTGCATTGGCAAGACAATCCCGCAAGTCATTCATAGGAAAGTAACACAGTACAAGTGCAAGCATTGTATATTAATTTAAACAAATGAATTAAGTGGGTCAGCATAATTCAGAGAGCATTATCATCTTTATACAGAAGTAATAGAGATATACAAATGTTGTACAACAGAAAACAATAGTTCTTTGATTTTTGTCTTGTACTCTTTCAGCACAGTGCTGCTAAGCTAATTTGCACTTTTGATGGCAAAGTGTTACTGCATGCATAATCCTATCTTGAAGTGGTGAACCTACAATGGTAATTAGCAATACTCTGCGCTGCTCACAGCTGACTTATTTTCTAAGATCTGTATAAGATAAGCCTCACATTAGGTAGCAGGCACATTAATGTAGCAGCAGGAGGATAATAACGTATTAAGTAAAGGTTAGCCAACATTTACAGTCACAGTAGTCAGGCAAAACATCATGAAATGTGTCATTCATCTGCATTCAAATATTTCAGCACTCCAGAAAAACATTTATACCTAGCTATATCATAGTACAACATGTAGAAAGTCATGATTATGAGATAGAAGTCTGAGAAAACAAATGAAAAGAGTAATTAGGACTGTCCATAGAGATCCAAGTGATATAACAGAAGTAAACCGGATATATTACTGTGCTGCTAAATTAATAACTGATAAAGTTCTACCACAAGAACACAGGTTAGTGAGGGAAAGGAAGGGGAGAAATTGATTACCATCACTGATGTATCAAACACAGAAAACTATAAAACAATTAAGGCAAGAAGTGTCACTGTTAGAAGACTACATAAGTGGGAAAAGATCAACAAAAATACTTAGAAAGGTAGATGTGATAAAAGCAATGCACAGTATTAGAACAGACCAGGATCTGTCATTCACTATCACAAATAACAAACTAAAAATTTCAGCACAGGTGGAAAAACTGAGAAGATACACAGATAAATATAAAGGAAAAGTACAAAATAAGCAATTTATTGATGATGCCAAAAGTTTTATAGAGAATAGGAAACAAGGTAAAAGGAATGGAAAGACTGCCAAATATTTTGAAGAAGTATCTATAAAGATCCTGTGGAACATAACAAAGATGCTAAATGGATAAAAGAAGTAAAATAAAGAATAAGATGTTTAAAGGTACAGGATATAAAATGGGATGAAGTAACAGCCAGTGAGATTGAAACAAAGTTAAGAAAAGCCTCTAACTGGAAAACCCCAGGCCCAGATGCAGTACCTAACTTTTCGTTAAAAGTACTAACATGTTTGCACGAAGATTTACCCATGAGTAAGAACTATTTTTATGAGCACCCTGAACAGCAGTCATCAACTTGGCTAACAATAGGTAAAACAATGCTCCTTCCTTGCAACACAGAAGGAGTGGTGTATGCATTAAAATGTCCCTGTGGATTGTTTTATATAGGGGAGCATAAACGAGCTTTCAAAGTTAGACTTCAGGAACACATAAGGGATATAAAGAATAAAAAATTGGAAAGTCCCTTAGCTATGCACTTTAAAGACTATCATAATAGTCAACCAGATGGTTTGTTAGCAACAGTTTTAGAACATATTATAGTGGACAACAATAGTGAAGTGATTAAGCAAAAGCTTTTATATAAAGAGACTGTTTTTTTATATTAAAATATGGTACAATGAATAAGGGGATAAGTGATTCCAAAATGGTGGTCGGCTAGTGAACAGCTTTCACACAGAGCTCCTTACTTCATTTACTTTTTCCAAGTCTTTTTTTATCTCAAAAAGCTTTTGGTCGTCTGTATAAACAAGGAAAGTTTTTACATCCTTATTAACTCGGATTATTCAGCATCTCAAGCTTTCAGAATCTTGTAAGACAGACTTAAATCTACTTATTATTCTCCAAACTGTCATACTCACAGAGTTCCATAAGGCCTACTCTCGGTTGCAGCATTCCAAAGACCACATGGCCAGACAGCTAAAATCTTCAAATGAACCTATTATAATGGAGACACAAACAACAAAAGCCAAATCTTCAGCAATCTTCTCACCAGAAAAGGAAAATCTATCTAAAAGACAAAAAACAAATAAACAAAACACGGAATCTATCAAAAATAACACCAGCATCATTGAGGACTCCAGCTTCCACATGGATGAGTTAAAACAGGCCCTACAACCTATACATTCAGCTATACAAAACTTCTCGGAACAACTCTCTTCTATAGGAAAATCAATCAGCCAAATTGTGGATAGAGTGGACACACTTGAACAGAAAACACAATCAAATGAGCTTCAAATACAATCCCTTACAGATGTTCTTCGTGCCAAAACAACTGCCATCACTGAACTGCAATTGAAATTCACTGACTTGGAGGCTAGAAGTAGGAGAAACAATATTCTAATAAGAGGTCTCCCAGAAAACTACGACAATCAAGGCCTTCTTAATATCACAAAACAGATATTTGAATCACTTCTACACCTGGATGGAGAGAATCCTGAAATAATTATTGAAAGAGCTCATCGTGCACTCTATAAGCATCAGGACACCTCAGTTCCCTGCCAAATATACGCAAAGCTACTCAATTACCAAATTACACAAAAAATACTATCTTCTGCCAAAAAGCACAAAACTTTTATGTGGAACAATAACAAAATTACCTTTGCTCAAGATCTACCCCTTGCCATTAAGGAGAACAGACATAAACTTGCTCCGTTTTGTTCAGATCTCATCAAAAGAAACATTCGATTTCAAATGCGCTTTCCCAACAACCTGATCTTTTACAAGAATGATGTTAAATTTTCAGTCACCTCGCAAAGCGAAGCTAAAAAAGCCTTTATCAAGGCTTTTAACAAATCCCCAGTTCCTTGAAGTTACGCTTCAGTGAGAGCTACGGCTCCTAGCTTAATTATAGTACTTATTGTCTTACCTGATGTTCTAGTTTTAAGTCCGCTTGTCAACACAGCATTAATCCCAATGTCTCCTATTATTTTCATGCTTCTCCCTGTTGTCAAGCTCTTTATAAAGGGTTCCGTTTTGTTTTTTTTGTTGTTGAATGCATTTTCTACTAGCTAGGTACACTTGCGCTACTTGCTGTTTCTTACAGGGATCCATTTGCATGTAACCCTCTTATGTTCACGTAAAATAGTCTCATTATCACTATTGCACTGTTAGCGTGTCTCGTTGTTCTTAGTTTCAGCACGCTTACTTGGTCAATTGCTTATAGCTGTGCATTGAACACAAATTGTTGCTAAAACGAAAGTTTTGTAAATTAAAATGTCCGGAGACCGTTGCTGGTCATGTAATGACACTTTTAAATCCCTATCATGCCACTTAACTGTGTATTCATCTCCTAGCTTCAGTTTGTTTTCATATTGTATATTTTAGAGTTACATTTTTGAAGCTATAACTTAGTTTATTAAACTGACGTTACTTCAATTATATTATTGTTGCTGTAGCGTGTAACCACAGGCAATGTGTGGTTCTGCATAGATCTGTTGCCTTACCCTAATTTTTGTAAGCCATATAGGTTTGCATCTATCTTTTTCTACAGTTAATCAACAGTTAAAGACACAGGGAAATGTCTGTGAGGCTCATCCTTCATGGAAAGAATTGACACCCCATGGTTTTTGTTAGCCAGAAGAGCCTCCATATCACTGACAGTTTTATTTTTATTTTTCTTAAGACAGACTACAATCTAAACCTCTACACATATATTGGATTTAACATTAAACTATGCCTATGTATATCAGTTTTGGGTGATTATGCGTGGTTGTGAGCGCTTGGATATTCATAGGCTTGAGTTCACTTTACTTCTTCACTTCCTGTTTGTCGATCCTGTGCACATCTCAGACTCTAACACTGTATTATTTTTAGTTCACTAATTTTGTTATCTATGGGCTGCTGTGAGTCTTCTATGTTGTGGCCCTCAAATGTACTAAAAATTTTACCTATTTTTTCTTTAACTATATTCACAGTATGTTTCTTGTTACATAGCTTTAGTTTACATACTAAACCAACCATAACCAGTGGTTTACTTATATAATTGCTTATGTTTAGCTCGAAGCTTTGGAATTTCATCTGCTAAACTACTAGAGTCTGCTTCGTAGTTTTATCCTAATCTTCTGTTATCAACCTTAGTTTTTTTACTAGAAATTTGTTAACTTGATGCACTTATTTCCTAATGTGCACCATTGTTTTTGGACTGCCTCATAATTATATCATAAATAGAGTTCTGGTCTACACATGGACGCCGCTTCGTTCTCAAGATGTAGTCTCACCCAGGCTTGCTCTACTCTTTTTGTTTAGCTATATAGCACTTCAGTGCTCCTTCAATGTTACTGGTTTATATCCTCTGCTTTATTACTATAGAATTTATGTAAAAATGTCAGATATTATATTTGCTGTTTAATACGTCTGTTTTGAATGTATGATAATCTTTAGGACTTCCTATAGTTTACTCATATTATTAATATTTAGTCACTTGGATGCTCTTGTGTGTTCTGGTTGGCACTCTAGGTTGACGCTCTGTAGGAATTTTAGTAATTTGTACATATGTATAATAGTGTTCTGGTTTTGTTATGTGTTTTTTTTTACTTCTTCTCTTAAGGGGTTCGGGTGGTTAGGCACTGGGTATAGTATGAAGAAGTATTTTGCTACCCCTACAGATATGTTTAAATTGTTTTCACAGTCAGTACTTTTGCTGATATACTCACACCTCACCCTATTTAATCTTTGGGTAATATACTCTCAGCATCCTATGTCACACTCAGATTCCTTAACTGTCTCTCAACTTTATATTGCTTCACTAATTCAACCTGTTAGTTTGTCTCCAAGAGTTGGGCTATAGATAGTTGGAATGTTAAAGGACTACAAAATCCTGCCAAAAGAAATCTGCTACTTCATCTTATCTTTAAATCCCAGGCCAATATCTGCTTCCTACAGGAGACACACCTGTCAAAAGAGGGATGGGACAAAGTCTCCACCAAGAAATGGATTAGAACTATTATAGCTGATGGGGATAGCACAAACTCTAAGGGAGTAGCCATTATAATTAAGAAACAATTTCAGGACACCATAAATCTAATCAAATCCGACAAACATGGCAGGTGGTGCTATTTTACTTCTATTCTCCCTGGCACAACTAAACCAGTTCTTTTTCTTAACCTTTATGGCCCTTGCTCTCAACAACACACCTTCATTCTAGAAATCTATAATATTCTTAGTTAATTTCCAAATTATCTTTATATAATAGGTGGGGATTGGAATGCGGTAATCAATCCTAATTTAGACCGCACCAGTAATTCTTTATCATATAATTTTCAAGCCTCGGTAGCTCTAGAAGAACTTATTTCAGACTTTTACCTTATTGACACTATTGCATTTAGTAACATCTTAACTAAGGACAACTATACACCTTCTACTCCAATTGCCACAAATCTTGGTCACGTCTTGATTTTTTCCTAGTCTCCAACTTTTTTTCTAAATTTAACAACACCTTCAGCAGTGAACCGAGATTTCTATCTGATCATGCAAGAATATCCTTTAAAATTATCTTTACACACACTGCTTTTTCCTATTCTAACTGATCTCTTAATAACAATCTTTTACATAGCAAGGAGATCCTAAACAAAATTAACAGTACATTTACTGACCTTTACTCTAATCTTGGAAACTCCAACATAGCACCAGATATACAATGGGCAGCGTGCAAGGCAGAACTAAGAGGATTTCTGATTAGTAAAGCCTCATTCTTTAAAAAACTCAATAAAAAAAAGAATCTGCTCTGCTCTTTACCCTAGCATCTCTTGAGAAAAAACAGAGAACACATCCTGACTCAAATTCAGAAGACTTGATTAAAGCAACACGCAAAGAATTACTTGATCTACACTCTCATAATTACTCTCTTCAGGAACAAAGACTTATTGCTACATATTCTGAATGGGCGCAAATTCCCTCGAGAACTCTGGCTAGAATACTTAAAAATAACAATAGTGCTGCCAAAATTTCCATCCTCCAATATAAGGAGAAACTTTACAAATCAGATTCTGAAATAATTCAATTATTTCATGATCTTTACTCCGATATTTATAGCAAGAACGACCAAAATTCCTTAAACCCCCAAATAGAAACCTTTCTCAACTCATTTGCTGCCCCTTCCCTTAATCCAGATCAGTCGTCCCTCTTATCTGCTCCGTTTAATATTCAAGAGATTCAAAATGTCATTAATAATCTCAAATTAGGCAAATCTCCTGGTCCAGATGGTTTTACTACTAACTTCTTTAAAACTTTTAGTTTAAAAATTGCCCCTATTCTTCTTAAGGTATTCAACTTTATTATAAGAAATGGAATTACTGACCTGCACTGGAATATTTCTAAAATGATTTTAATTTTAAAAAATAATCATGACAAAACAGATCCTCACAGCTACAGACCCATCTCGCTTATTAACGTAGATATTAAAATATTTGCAGTTATTCTGGCCAACAGACTCAAACAGATAATGCCACATATAATATCTCAGGATCAAGCTGGTTTCATGAGTAACAGACATACATGGGACAATACTTTTACGCTGGACTCACTAATACACTTTACTAAAAGAGATAAAAATCCTTTATATGCCTTAACTCTTGACGCCTCAAAAGCATTCGACAGAGTAAACTGGGACTTCCTATTCTCCACCATGTCCCATTTCAATATCCCTAAAACTTTTATAGATATGATCAGAATTCTTTATACAAATTCTTATACCTCCCTATATATTAATAAAAAAAGATCTAATATGATTCTGATTACTAATCGAACAAGACAAGGTTGCCCGCTTTCTCCTTTTCTTTTTAATATATTTATTGAACCCTTCTTTCTATATATTGTTCAGAATACACACCACACTATCCCCAGAATTCTGAATACACAAGTTGCCTTATCGGCTTTTGCCAATGATCTGAATTTATACTTCCAGTATCCCAACTCTGACCTACCAAAAATTATAAATGCAATTAATAACTTTTCTAGTGCCTTTAGCCTTCAAATTAATAAGAAAAAAACATTTATCCTCCCAATTAACCCCGACGCTCATAAACCTTTTTTTTTCCCTGAATCTTCCTTTCATATTTCATATAGTATCAAATATCTCGGCATTAATTTTGAACACAACCAAGCCTCTATTCTTCAAAATAATTTACTAAAATCTTGGGCTACTATATGCTAAGACTTACAAAGATGGAAACTTCTTAACTATATGCTAAGACTTACAAAGATGGAAACTTCTTAAATTAGCTTTTCTTTCTAAAGTAGCCATTGTGAAAATGAATATTCTACTGAGACTTCTCTACCAATTTAATGCTACGAATATAATGATATCAAATAACCTTTTCTTCAAATTTAACAAAAACATCGCAAAATTTCTCTGGTTTCCCAAGAGAGTCAGGATCTCTTACTCTAAACTTACTCTCCCCAAAGAGAAAGGAGGGGTGGGCCTCCCAAATTTTCATTTGTATTATACAATTATTTGCTCAAACAGACTATGGTCCATCTCAAACATGGATTCTAATTCACTCAGCCATACTCCTGTCTGGTTGAAGATATGGCACCGTCATGTTACCTCCAATAAAATCAACCCGAAAGCTATCCCATTTCTTTCCCATATTTCTCTATATAATTCCAAACTACTCCCCTTACTGAAGCATAAAATTAGATTATTTCAAAAATTGATTAAGGACATTAATCTTGAAAACATTCTCCCCCTTCTATAACCACTGCATCTGAATCCAAATCTTAAAATTAATAATGATATGTTTGATCTCTCTAAATTTCCCCTTATCAAGGACTTTACAGTTTGGGACCTTCTTAAACATAAGTCCCTATCGATCACAGAACTACGTGTAACTCTCAAGACCAATAATAAATACACAGTTACCCTCCGTCAATTACGAGAAATCATATCTTCTCAAGTTGTCTGCATTCCATTTGATTCACGGGAAATCAATAAACTATCTGAAGTTATCTCTACACTTTCAAATCCCAAAAAAACACTTTCTTCCTCTTACAAGATACTTAAACCATTACTAGATAATAATAATTGCCTTTTCTCCACCTTTTGGGACAATGTGAGTTCTCCCATTACGGAGGATCAAAAACTTCTAGCCATAAAAACCACCCTTGAACTTGCTCCCTTCAAAAAACTATTATATACCCAATTGATGTTGAATAACAATGCGTATTACACGCCTGTAATACTCAATAAATTTAATCCCAACAACTCCGTTGCTTGTACATGCTGCCCTTGCTTGAGCGCAGATCTTCTTCATATTATGTGGCACTGTAATCATTCCTATAAATTATGGTGTTCTCTCAAAGTGCGACTAAAAAAATGGGTTACTACAACTCCACACTCTCTTGGCAATCAGTCATATTGAATATTCCCCTTTTCAAGATGCCTAAGTTTCACCTTCACATTCTAATCACCCTCTGCTCTTCAATCAAACTCTACATCACTAATAATTGGATAGATCGCACAAAAATGTGCTGGCAGGGTTTCAAAGAGATGGCATTAAAGTATATATCAGCTCAAAAATTCATTATCAATGGTCCTAGGAAGAAAGCCTATTTCGCCAATCTATGGAAATGCCTATTAGATGTAATTTTATCTGACTAATATCTTACGTCCACTTCTTATGTGACATTCCCTTGCGAATACTTGTCTTATTTACTTATTCATTTATTTATTTATCTATACGCTTCTCTTCCCTTTTTTTCTCTTTTGGCTATTCCCTTCCCCTATAATTTTTTACCCAATGGGGTGTGTTTTTTTTTTTTTTTTTTTTTTTTTCTTACCTTTACAGTTCTTTCTTTTGGTACTGCCTTTATACATTTAAGGTAGCATGGGTTTTATTTGTGTTTTTGTAAATAGTGTTTATTCAGTTATTTTTGTTTTTTTAGTAGATCTCAATGCCTCCTGTAGCTTTATATTTCTCCTATTGACTTTTTATTCTGTAATTGTATTCTAGTACCGAATGTAATTCCTTATTCAAGTTCATCCACATGTTTTTAACTTAGAATGTTTTGTATTTCTATTCTGTCTGCATTGTTCTTATTTGGAAAATAATAAAAACTTATTTGAGAAAAAAAATAAAATATGGTACAATGACACCTAGTGGTATAAATGTGGAATGTAATTGGAAAGTTTTTTTATGAATTAATGATGCTTTTTATTGATGGCTTGATTGTTTAATTAATTGTTTTAAGATGATATAAATATTCATGAAATGTTCTTTGTACTCATTCTCCTTGAAGGCATGAGCCGAGGCGCTAGAGAGACTAATAAAACAGTGGTGGATCTTTCATTTTGTTCGTTTTATCTGGATTTCCTGGATTTTTTTATTTTGGTTGTTAATATAAAACAATGCTCCTACTTAAGAGTGAACCTGCAAGCTACCCTAAAAATTATAGACCAATAACTTGCCTTCTGACTACGTATAAACTATACACTTTAATTGATGCCAACAGAGTTTATAGTCATTTAGAAGAAAACTCAATTATGGCAGTCGAACAAAAGGGCAATAAAAGAAAGTCATATAGAACAAAGGATCATTTGTTGTTAAATTAAGTCACAGTGGAGAACTGTAAAAAGGGGAAGAATCTAAATATGGCATGGATTGACTACGAAAAACATTTGATAACATTCCACATTCATGGATAAAAGAGTGCTTAAAATGTATAAGATACACTCTACACAGATCAATTATATTACAGTGACCATGAAACAGTGGCAGACCAATTTTCAACTAAGCTATGATAAAGGAAAAAGTATTATCTAATGGATAAAAATTCAAAGGGGGATATTCCAGGGTGATGCTCTGTTACCATTGCTATTCTGCCTTGCCCTTAATCCATTAAGCTGTCTACTTAACATCTTAGGTCATGGCTATAATTTGGCTCCTAGAAAACAACAGAGTCTAAAGATGTCCATCTTCTCTTTGTCAATGATTTCAAACTGTATAGTTCATTAGATGAGTAACTGAAAGTACAGCTGCAGGTTGCCAAAACTTTTTCAGATGATATAAGAATGTCATTTGGTCTTGATAAATGTGAAAAAGAACAACTTTTAAAGCAGGAAAACTACAGCACCAGGAAAACATCAGTTTGGGACAAGAATGTGATATTTGGGAATTGATGAAGGATAAGCAATAAAACATGACCACATGCAAATAAAACAGTAAGAAATACTTTAAAAGACTTAAATGAATCCTGAAAACAGCTTTGACATCTAAGAATAAAACCCAACCTATAAACCAATTTGCTCTTCCTGTCCTAACTTACAGTTTTGGACTGATTGATTGGCCCAAAAACATTTAGGATAGATTAGATATTAAAACAAGAAGGATGTTTCATGCTCTCATGCTAAAAATCAGTGCATACCAAGATTATATATTTCCTATTCTGAAGGAGGGATGGACTTCCTTGAAATTGATTACATATATAGAGCTGCACTCATGGGACTCCACACATATCTGCTGACCTCACAAGACCCAAACATAGTGAAAATTTTGAAACATGAGGAGAATACATCTAAGATGACTTCTCTTCTTAATCTAGCAGAAGCATATTGGCATCAAGCAGGAATAGAAATCAAACCAGAAGTAGATAAAAATCAGGCAGCAACTGAATGTGCCAAAAAGCAAACGAAACAATATAAGGTGAAGGACCAAATGAGAAGGCAAGAAGTGCAGAAAACACATAAATATAGTTGCAAGTATAGAAAACATCTGGAAGAACCTCATGTTGACCAGGAAAAAATGCAGGAATGGTTAAGGAGAGGTAAAAACAACTTTGACACCTCGGAATAAAATCCAACCTATAAACCGATTTGCTCTTCCTGTCCTAACTTACAAAAAACTTCAGCTTTACTCCATCACATATCGCCTACTCAGAGGTGATCTCTGCCTAACATAGGTTCATAGGTTAGCACTAGGCTAACTGCCCTTGCGAGCCATTGTAAGCCTAGCCAATTATCCCTTGTGAGACTCAAACCTTGCACCTTGTGTTTGTAAGGCAAACACCTTAACCATTAGGCCATCCTCCTAATTCCTTTGTAAAGCAATGTCATACCCAGAGCTGTTGGACATGCTCCACTTAAAGAAATCCTAATCCCTCCAAGCTACATGCTCTAGGTACCTAAACCTTGTCACCACAATAAATAGAATATGCTGGAGGGATAGGTTCCTGTCCTAGAGACTTCCCATACTCTGGAATAAACTACCTATCTATATCAAACAAAGATCCTCATTAGCACTCTTCAAGAAAAATCTTGATGATTGGATGGGAAATAGGGAATTCACCCCGGGGATCACCTCTGTGGCTCTTCTCTACAGTGGCACAGGAAAATAATTTTCTTGGGTGGCAAAAGCCAGGGTACCTTTTTGGCTGGGCTTGTATAGGCCCCAGGGCTGACAGCCTAGTACCTACCTATGAACCTATGAACCTATGTGAATTCAAACCAAAAAATAAAAGGTTAATATTGGTAGCACAAGATAGTGGGCTACGTGCACGTGGATTTACAAAGTCCATTGAACATGTGGTAGAAACAGACAAATGTAGGTTTTACAAAACAGAATTAAAAACAGTTGCACACCTCATTGCTGGTTGTGACATACTAATGGCAGAAGGACTGTATACTGAAAGGCAGAATAATGTGGTGAGACTATTGCACTGAGGATTGTGCAAACATTATGGTACTGAAATGGCTGAAAAATACTGGAAACATGAGCCACAAAGCATCATAGAAAATTAAATCTACTTCACATGGGATCATCCATTACCAACATTTCAAAAGACAGATGCTAGAAAAGAAGACAAAAGCATTGATCATTGAATTTGTCACACCCAATAACTACAGTCTCCTATGTACAGAGAGACACAAAGTTATAAAATATCAGGATTTGCAAGCAGAAATGAGAGCAATTTGGAAGAGAGATATCCAGATAGCTCCAATAGTAGTAGGAGCAATGCGTCTTATAAAAAGAAGAGTCTATAATCATATTTAGATATGCTACCAATACATGCAACTCCATACAAATTGCAGAAGGAGTCATTACTGGGCACGTTGCAGGTGCTGCAAAGAGCACTACTGGCTTATATCAAATAGTAAAAGAATACTAATTTCATGGACTTTAATTGTATTTTGACTTTGGAATGGGGTCCAGTCCCATTATGGTATTAGAAACCCAAAAGATTTGAGAAATTAAAAAGTGAGGGTTAATATTTGACAGCAGATTTCAGCAAATATGAATGTATGTAAATGTCTTTATTACACTATTGACCACTGTAATCTGTACATTTAATTCTTCATCTTGTTTAAAATTACATTAAACTGAATAAAAATAGCTTAACACAGCAAAGGGAAGTGAGGCAGAGTAATGCAGATCAAATACAGACATGTTGCCATAAGCTGTGTCCTTCCTTTTAGTGTTAGTGGCAGTTGTTGCCCAGTACCAGACATTGTACAAATGCAGAGGTGGAAGATAAATGATACAGTGGGGAGAAGATACATTAACAGATTGAGAAGGAGGCAGAGACAATGTAGATTATGAAAGAAGAAGGATAACTGTGACTCACAACAATATGTAGCCAGCAGGTGCCACTAAATTACTGCACCAAAAGCACTCACTGACACATAGCTAATGGTTGGTGTAGAACCCTTGAAATTATTCAAAGATCTTTCTACATATTTGAGCATTAGCTTATCATGCCACAAAGGAATCATTACTTCACAGTATTAGTATAACACTACTAAAGCTCGCTAACAACTAATTGAAGAATGAGAGGGGATCAGAGACAGAGAGGAATAGCAACAATATGTTTTGTGAGACATGTAGGAATATCTGTATGCTGCTTTAGTCTTACTTTTTAAATCATCAGTAATCTGCCATGCTCTGTAAAAAAAAATGATTGCTATAAGCACCAGTAAGAGATGGGAGAGTGCAATAAACATGAATACCTTACCATGATATGGTCGACTGACTAAGGTGCCCTGTTGGGGTTGCAATATTTTTGAATATGATATCTTGCTGCACTACTCCAATGTTATCTTAGAGAAATGTGTTATATGAAGAGAACTACAGATATTTACATTTTAACATATGACAGAAACGTGATATGTCATAAACTAACAAAGTGAGATATCACTGTAATCAAACCTGTGACACTATGACAAACATCAGGCTACAAGCACAGTAATAATCTCAATATGCCACATGGGAACTTTGAATGGAAGACATTCAGCAGACTAAGAAATATTTAATTAACTGTATTACAATACTACCTTTATTATGACTTTACTCTGTATTCCCATAGTTCAGGATATTGAGCACATTTGCATGACAGTAACCGGACCACTGTGGATTAAACTGAAATCTTGAGCTTTTACAATAAGAAGTTAAACAGCATTCAGTTTCACTCAGCATTGTTGCCTTATGCTAAACTCCATGCAAATGCTGAGGACATAAAGTGAACGTTTTTCCATGGGTCACTTCTGGTCATGTTTGTTATGTGTGAATTTCATTTTTAACAAAATTAACCATCTGAAAAAGGGGTGAATAAGGCAGTGGTAAAAATGGGGTTGGCAAGCAGAGGATAGCACACAGGGAAAAGAATACAGCAATTTGCAGGAGGTTCGTGAGAGAGCACCATAGCTATCCACTTCTTCACAACTTCAATGTAAAATTGTACACACAATTTCATGACTTTGCAGGGGCACCATGCCTGTGATGGCTGACAACAACAGAATATTATTGTATGACCAATTGAACCAAATGACACATAGATAAAGAGATGAGCTGTGTAAAGGACGTATTTTTTTTTTTTTTTGTGGGAGAGGCATACTTTTTTTTTTTTTGGAGAGAGGAATGTTGAGGAACGTGCTTAGTAATGAGACTGTCATTTAGGTTGTGTAGGTCAGGAAGTATCCTCAGACATAAAGGACATACAAGACAAATAGGGATGGGGGATGAAACCAAATGGATGGGAGACACTATGATTGCGGATAGGTAGGGGGGACATCGGAGGTGCACCCACTTCTGGCGTGAAAACTATGAGAATCTTGTCTTCACCCAAAGAACTATTACTTTCTCTTGCAGCAACTCCCTGGGTCAGTGCCAGATGTGGAATAATCTTTGCAAGGTGACACAGGACCATTTCAAAACTGACACACAAAGGCACCTCCCAATTATATCTTCCACCATCCCTGTCAGCTTCTGCTAGGTGACAAAATCACCACCTCCACTACTACTGCTCCTGGAGGGTAGCCCTGTACTAGCAGCTGAAGCAGAGCTACCTGACACACTTGGAGTGGGGAGGGCAGGGGTTGTGACCCTGAAGTGCTGGTTGCCTGTGCTGCCATCTGTGAAGGTTTGGTGGGTTGAACAGCAGTGATTGGTATATCTCTCTATTCTATTTATGCTTAATTTTCACCAGGAAGTGATGCAAACAGCAGATTGCTAATAAATTATTACCACCCTCAAAAAAAAAAAAAAAAAAAAAAGAGAGAGACGGAGAGAGACAAATGGTGGATTAGACAAAAAAGTGATAATTAGATACGTGGCATTTCACAGTACTGTGTATTGCAGTACATAAACAATTACAATAATTTGCTATTGCACACCTTTACAACATCCATATATAATGGAAATGTATGTATCTGTCATTAAGTAAACAAATGTCACTGCTTCGATATAAAAAACTGTTGCATCTATAGCACAATTACAGATTGCAGTTATGCATTCTAACTTAATAATTACAATTACCATAATGTAATTCTCCCTGACAAACTGCTGTTAATATTTTATAAATAATTATCAACAAAGAAAGTAATTGCTGCTTCTGGGTACTGAACTCACACACAATAAAGCTGGTATTCTAATCACCTAATGCAAGCAGCAGGAGTTATTGTGAAAGGCATACATGCTTGAGACAAAGTGTGAGGTATGCCTGCTTGAGATGCTAGTGCCTGAGGGAATAAAAGTAATAATATGGCTTGAATTGTTACATGAATCATACTTACCCCATGTCTACCTGAGGTGAGTTAATCTCTCCTGGTGCTCTCCAAAACTTCCAGCTATCTACTCTAGAGTTGTACAGCACAAGAAGAAAACATATATATATATATATATATATATATATATATATATATATATATATATATATATATATATATATATATATGTATATATGGATCCCTATCACATGGTCGACAGGCCATATGATCGACTTTCATTTGGTCGACAGTTCATTTGGTCGACAAGCAGTTTTATGTGGGCTTTGCCCCACACCTTAATGGGGGCTGTGCCCCCCACACCCCCCCTAACTATATATATCAACTCCAGGGTTGCACAACATTGGGGAGGGGGGCAAATCTGCTTGTCAACCAAATGAATTGTCGACCAAATAAAAGTCGATCAAATGGCTTGTCGACCATCTCAGGTAGACCCATATATATATATATATATATATATATATATATATATATATATATATATATATATATATTTATATATCTCTTTTTCTTCTTTCAGCTGCCTCCCGTTAGGGGTCGCCACAGCAGATCAACTGTTTCCATTTCTTCCTGTCCTCTGCATGTTGCTCTGTCATACCAACTACCTGCATGTCCTCTCTCACCACATCCATAAACCTTATCTTAGACCTCCCTCTTTTCCTGTTACCTGGCAGCTTCATCCTTAGCATCTTTTTCCCAATATACTCTGCATCCATCCTCAGCACATGTCCAAACCAATGTAATCTTATAGGTTCATAGGTTCATACTAGGCTATCTGCCCTGGGGCAATTATAAGCCTAGCCCGATTCTGTATGGCTTACGCCACCCCTTGATTTGAGTATACTGTGCCCTTTTTAAGGGTTAGTTTACTGTGCCTCTGTCCAATAGTGACACGGGAGTAATCCCTGGGACAAACCTACGATCCCCCATCCACCTATCGAGATTCTTCTTGAAGAGATTCAGTGAGGTGCTCTGCCTCACATGAACTGGAATTCTATTCCAGAGCGAAGGGAGCCTCTGGGTTATGAACCTGTCCCTCCAGCAAGTTCTATTTATTTCTGTGCTGAGGTTCAAGTCCCTCGAGTGTGTGGCTCTAAGGGATTTAGATTTACTGAGGTGGAGCATGTCCATTAATTCTGGATTTGACATAGCTTTGTATGTCAGGCATAGATCGCCTCGAAGTAGGCGGTATGCAACTGAGTAGAGCTGGAGGTTTTTTAACCGAGCAGTATATGGCATCTGTTTGAGACCCTTGATCCTCTTGGTGAGATACTTTTGGGGTCTTTCTAATTGCTGCAGGTGTCGGGTAAGGTACATCCCAAAAGGGGCATTGTATTCTATGATGGGCCTGATGAGGGATGAATAAAGGGGCACGATTACCTCTCTTGATCTAGATGTGAAACTCTTCGTGATGAGGTGGGCTATGTAGAAGGTCTTTCTAACCACTTTGGCAATGTGGTTTTCAAATGAGAGATTGCTATCAACTTGGGTCCCCAGGTCCCTAATAACTTTCTCTGTACTTAATGGGTTTCCACCTATGTGGTAATTTGTGGGCACATTGTTTTTGCCAAAGGGTATGACTATACATTTTTTGGCATTAAGCTTTAAACCATGGTGCTGGCACCAGTTATCTGTCTCTGTGAGACCTTTTTGAAGGATGTTTGTGTCAGCTGGAGAGTTGATTATGGCACCCAGTTTGCAGTCGTCTGCGAACTTGGTGAGCCATAGTCCTCCCACATTTGCCTGTACCTCGGAAAAGGGTATACCTAACAAGAGTGGTCCCAGGACAGAACCCTGTGGGATGCCACTGTTGACTGGTTTCGATTCGGACATGGCTCCAGCAACTCTCACTCTGTGGGTTCTGTCTTTGAGCTGGTTTGCAACCCATCTTGTGACATAGGGGTTTATATTTAAGCTGGATAGCTTATCTATGATGCCCTAGTGGGGTATTGTGTCAAATGCATTTGCAAGGTCCAGATAGGCTGTGTGGACTACCTTCCCTTCATCTATGGCTTTGGTGACTGTTTTGTAGAAGTCAACCAGGTTCAAAAGGCAGGATCTGCCCTTGACAAAGCTGAACTGGGTAGGATCTAGTGTCTGTAGGTCCCCAATGTCTTTGTTTATGAGCTCCATGATGATCCTCTCCATAGCCTTGCAGACTAAGCTAGTCAGGCTTATGGGGTGATCGTTTCCAGGGTCCGTAGAGGCTCCACCTTTGTGGAGTGGGACTACTGTTGCTGTACGCCATTCTGTGGGCACATATCCTGTAGTGAGGCTGAGATTGTATAGCTGTTTTATTTGCGGGATTAGTTCCTCTTGGAGTTCATGTAGGACGCAACCTGGGACGCCATCTGGTCCCATGGAAGCAGTGTTTTTTGCTTTGAAGAGGGCAGCCTTCACCTGAGCATCAGAGATGTTTGGGAGACAGCCCTCTGCCTGGATAGATACTTGCTCTTTTGCGGGGGAGGGGGTGGAGAAGTTTGCACTGAACCTGTCTGCCAGGATATTGGCGATGTCTGTGGGTTCAGTGTATTTTTTGTCATTTAGAATCAACTCAGAACAAGTCTGGGAGTTGCATCCCAGGTTTCTAACATAACTGAAAAAAGCCTTATGATTGTCTTTGGTGTCCTGTGCAATTTTTCTCTCGAAGCTGGCCTTGGAGGATTTTATGAGGGATCGTAATTTTTTGCTAGTACTGATCAGAGATGTCTTCCCTATTAGGGATTTTGCTCTATCATGTAGTAGCTTCCTCCTTCTGTTGTACAGTTTATTTATGGCAGGGGTCCACCAGACTGGATGCCTGCCTTTGGATGATTGGGTCTTGGTTTTGTTTGAGATCGCATGATCCATGCATTCCTGGAGATGTCCGTAGAATGCGTTTATATAGGATTCTGCAGTTTGGGCCGTAGTTTTCACTGGCCCTGGGGCCTTGAAGGATTCCACTTCGGTTTTGAGAAGTGAGAAGTTCGCTTTTGAGAAGTTTTTCACTGTGGTTTTCTGGGCTGGGGGTGGGGTCGGGATGTGGACATCCAGTGAAATGAATTTATGGTCTGATCTTACCAATGAAGGATATACTTCTGATGTGGAGCATAGAGTCCCCATGTTGGTAATGATCAGGTCTAGTGTGTTGTCCCCACTTGTGGGAGTGGTGACTAGTTGTTCCATAGCATTTGAGTTTATAATTTCCAGGAACCTTTGGGCTAAGGTGCTGGGGCTTGAATAGTGCTCCCAGTCAATGTTTGGGTAGTTGACGTCGCCCAATATAATGGTGTTCGGAGAGATCTTCATGTTCTCCAATGTTTTCAGGAAAGCCGAGTGTGAATCCTGACTTTGAGAGGGTGGTCTGTAGGATGCTATAAACTGAAAAGCAGTCTTGCCCACTGTTAGTTATACATGGATGGTCTCCGATACTTCGTGCAGTGCCACTAACCTGGAGGTGTGGATATCCTGGATAAATATGGAAACTCCCCCTCCTTTTGTGGTTTGGTCCTGGTTTTGGGGCCGAAAAGCATGATATGAGATATAGCCTGATAGTGCAGGGGTGCTCTCTGGAGCCTTGAACCAGGTTTCTGTCACTGCACAGATATCGATGTTCTCCATACTGAGGAGAGCTTCGAGTGCGTGCATCTTGAGGTTAAGACTTCTGGCGTTTAGCAGCATTACCCTTAGTTTCTTGTTCCTTGTGCTGTCTATGGGGGTGGGTTTGACTTTTGAGCCTTGCCTAAAAAAGGCACTATGGGGTTGGCAAGAGCCTTTGCCAGTATCCAAAAGCCCAGTGGTGACAGGTGCAAGCCGTCCCTAGCGAAGCAACGTGGCTTGTCGAGCATGTCATCCCAGGCTGACAGACACTTGATCCCCTTTGAATGACACCAAAATTTTAGCCAATTGTTAAAATCAATCATTTTGTCTTTGTACTGTGGCATAATTCTAGGTGAGGGTAAGATGCTGCTCAAGGTCAGGGTCATATCAGCCTGGGCTACATGATCAGAGAGCTCCTCTATGTCTCTTTTCATGTAGTCCAGGGAGGTACATCTCAGGTCATTCACACCAGCATGTACAATGACTGAGTCATATTTGTATTTGCTTTGGAGTGACCTGAGTGCTTGCATTATGTGGCGGATCCTAGCACCCGACAGGCAGCTCACCGTGACCTTCTCTTTATTCAGCCTGGTGAGCGGGACGTCAGTGTGTCTGACAATAGAGTCACCTATTACAAGAGTATCAGGTGTGTTATTCAGCCTTAAGGGCTGTGGCTGCTTGGCACACTGACTTTGTGAGTAATGTGTTGTGCGTGTTTTGTTTTGAGGTAGCATTTGCTTGGATGTCTGCTTTGGAGGTGTCTGTTGCTTAGGTAGATTCTTATTTAGAGCCTCCGAGTATGTTTTTGTGTATTTATGTGTTTGGTTCGCTGATGTGGTGGGACTATGTGATACTGGAATTGTGTTGTGTGAGGTTACCTTCTCCTCCTGACTGGTTACACCAGTTTTGACATGAGAGAGCTCAGCCTCCAGTTTGGCTAAATAGTTGCATCTCTCACATATATTTGAACCTGTTTGGAGGAGGAGAGGGTTGTCCGTGTACATGAGACAGTTGTAACATTGCCTCAAAATTCCCAGATTCACCAGCTGGACTGGAGAGGAGACCATTGACTGACCTTTGGACATGCTAGAGTAATATAGGGAAACTGAATTTAAGACGGACCAATAGAGGACAGGGTAACCGTAGAGAGTATAAGAGTAAGTAGTGCTTATGGTTTAATAGTGCTAACTTGTAGGATTACTTAATTGGACCAGTGAAGGGCCTTAGAATGAGAATATGGTGTTTAAATTGAGAGATAGAGCAGTTCTAAGGGAAAAAGTGAAGATCAGACTTTAAACCCAATTAGGTGGCGCTGCCCACTGTTGCGCTATGCACAAAAATGCGCAAAACTGTGCAAAAGTGGGTTTTAAGAGAGGAAGATGAAGGAGTTTTGGAATTTACCCAAAATGGCCAATAAAACTACAGTTTCAAGTCAGTAACCACTCCCACAGGGGCAGGCAGGCTGCTCAATGTTTTTCACTGCCACTGATCAACAGAGAGACTTCCCTTTAGCCCAAGCAAAAAATGGCCTCACAGAAACTTACAAGCAGTTCAAGAACAGCAAGCCTGTAACTGAACGTTTTTAAATCTCAGAAAAGTGGGAAAAAAGAAAGATTTTTTTTGTTTTTTTGTTTTTTTCAGAGATAGCAGAGGTTCACAAGTATCAACAAGTTATAACCGTACAGTAAATGACCCCACACAAGAGTGCTAGGCCAAAGACAGATAAAATGCAAGTTTTGAGAAAAAACGATTTTAAAAATAAGTGCAAACAGGAAATTCAGTAAACAGTTCTAGGTTGTGCTCTAAATACAGTTACTAATGCAGAAATCAAGTTTAACAACCCAGAAAATGCGCAAAATAGGCGGCTATGCAGAAAAACTTAGCAAATAAACAGAGGAAAAATACTTAAAATCTCAAAAGTGGCTCCTTTCTTCTCTCAGCATTTTCTCCTCTTGGTGGGTGCTTCACCAACAGCCAACAAGCCTGAAAAGGTGCCAAAACCACGAGGCAACCAGGTTTTAAGAGAGGAAGATGAAGGAGTTTTGGAATTGACCCAAAAATGGCCAATAAAACTACAGTTTCAAGTCAGTAACCACTCCCACAGGGGCAGGCAGGCTGCTCAATGTTTTTCACTGCCACTGATCAACAGAGAGACTTCCCTTTAGCCCAAGCAAAAAATCTTGCCTCTCTGGCTTTGTCTCCAAACCTTCCAACCTGGGCTGAACCTCTAATATACTTATTCCTAATCCTGTCCATCCTCGTCACACCCAGTGCAAATCTTAACATCTTCAACTCTGTCACGTCAAGCTCCGACTCCTGCCTTTTTGTCAATGCCACTGTCTCCAATCCATATAACATAGGTGGTCTCACCACCCTCTTGTAGACCTTCCCTTTCACTCTTACTGGTACTTGTCTGTCACAAATCACTCCTGACACTCTTCTCCGCCCACTCTATCCTGCCTGTACTCTCTTCTTCACCTCTCTTCCACACTCACCATTACTCTGAAGTGTTGATCCCAAGTACTTAAACTCATCCACCTTCGCCACCTCTACTCCCTGCATCCTCACCATTCCTCTATCTTCCCTCTCATTCACACATATATTCATATCTATATATATAAACATAATGAATAACTCTGCTGGCTAGCTACATAATTACTGCCCCATCGTAGACAGGTTATGGGTCAGTATACTTACACAACCGAGGCTGTTACCGGTGCTAAATTCAGTCTCCGTTCAGCTTAGGAGGGCCTGATTGCAATTAAGATTACTAGTGATGACACTCTTCCCCATTCTGTGGAATGCCAATTACAGTGGAGACAGCCTACAGCAGCCTACGGCTGTAGTGCTTCATGAAGACTGCCAAAAATATTCTGGACTCCATAACACCCCCCTTTTGTGCACTAATTTTAGCACAATTCTCTTCATTGCTGGCCATGTCTGCAAAAGCCAGGATAACAAAATATGTCTGAACTGTCACCTATTTGAAATCTTTTGTGTTACAAGTATTGCACAAACATTCACATCCCTGTGAACTGCATTTCTGCAACTGAAAGCATATGGACTCACTGGCAAACACGTCAGCATTACTTACAGCACATAGCAGTAAAGGTGTGAAAATGGCTCTGAGCTGTGTCATGTGAGATGCTCCACACATTATCACATGTCACAGTGTTGAATAATGGATTGTTTAATGGCATGGCTTTTAAGGGTTGCAATTTGGAAGTTGAAAGATTCAGAATTTTAACATATTGTCATGTTGGGGCTTACTCAGTGTTAAAGGCATATTTGCTCTACCTAAGGAAACATAATTTTTTTTTTTCTTTTTTACTTAGGTAGTGAAACCTGTATGTGCGTTGACAAATGGACAGAATATGTAGATTACAATGAAAAAAAATATATGGATAAGTATTTAGTGTTAGTAGTTGCAAAGTGATCTCCATAGAGGATTTGAACAATGTTTCATGTGCTTTATTTATCTTGATTCACTTCGGTTATACTTTGTAGAATAGAATTTGGCATCTGTCAGGTATATTTACTGAAGTAAATATTCTCCCATTTGTGCTGGGCTACACAATTATACAAGACATATTTGCTCTACTAAGGCAGCCTAAACTAAATTTTTCACTTATTTAGGTTGTGAACCTTGTTTGCGCACTGCCAAGCAAAGACCAAATGTACCTTAAAAATGAAAAAAAATGGATAGGAAAATATTGTGAATAATTGCAAAGTGAACTGTAAAGAGGATTAAAAAAATCATGTGTGCTATTTATCTTGATTCACTTGAGTTACACCTTGTACCACAGAATTTGACATCTGTCAGGTGCATTTACTGATGTAAGCCCTCTCCCTGTTGCAGGGGGCTGTGCAATGAAGCCATGCATATTTTCTCTACCAAAGGCAGCCTAAACTACATTTTTTACTTTTTTCTTTAGGTAATGACCCCTGTTTGCACTTTGCTAAGCAATTAAAAAAAACATTCAAAAAGGAATATATGATACAGAAATTATAGAATGTAAATGAAATGCAATGTGTATGTATATGTAACAATGACCAGGACAAGGAGTGTATTCTACTGAAAAATCTTTCTTTCTCATATCTCCTTGTGACATCAAACATTTACTTTGTGGAACGCATTCTCAGACTTGTAGTTAATGACAGATAGTATAAAAGTGGACAGACTAAAGATAACATGCTGTTAGCAGTAGTGACAACAGTTGATTTTAAAGAACAACAAAATGGTATCACAAAATGTGATTAAATATGTATTCAGACAACCCTCTTTAAAAGTACCATGTAAGTGCATTTGAACCATGCATCAGATCTGGAACAGAGAAAATTACTTATCAGGTGTAGTTTCTTCCATTAGAACTATACAGAGTGCTGACAGCTACCCAATGCTTCCTGGATGGCTTGTACTACTTATGGCAGCCTAAACTAAATGTTTCCCTTTTTTCCTTAAGCTAGGAAAGTGATTTCTGCAATGCCAAATTGTGCACAAATGACACAAGACAAGAAAAAAGAAACATAAACATTTATTGATACTTTATGTGTTTGGCCAAAGTTGTTACATTGCAACAGGAACATATATGGATTTGAACTTTAAAACAAGGCTATTGAAAACAATGATTCACACTATGTTCCAGAGCTGCCACAGGCAAAGACATATAGTAGCAAGCAGTGGCGGCTTGTGCCTTTGGACTGCAGGACTGCAGCCCCCCCCCCCCCACCAGCTGTGGAAGAAAGAAAAAGAACATGTTTAAAAATAAAAAAATATATATAATTAATTATTTAAATATTTACTAGCTGGCAGCAGTGCTGTAAGCGAGTCTGACTGACTCGCAAAGTCCCGGAACTTGAACTGCGCATGCTCGGTGAGTTCCAAGGTTTTTTTTAGTTTCTGACTGTAAATCTGCATCTGGACTGTTGTAAAATCAGTCCAGATTAACGAGAAAAGGCATCAGTGTGATGACCAGAAGTCTAGTTGATTTAACTGCACTGTGAAGTGGAAGGGGATCAGACTGCCATGTCCACAGTCATGTACGTGATGTGGATGGCTGGATGGCTACTGATTGGTTCTTGTTCTCTTCCTGAAAAAGCTCTGAGCCCACTGATGTTCATACTGGTGATGGGCAGTATTATTAAACAGGTCAGTGGGGACAGATCAACAAAGTTGCTCAAGGCAGACAATCTGGCATTACACACAGACTTTTTGCAAGAACCTCAGCAAAGGATAGGGTAATAGAATGCAAAACTGAAGTCACAAGGGATGAAACTAAGTAAAGATACAACAGTGGTAATGGCAGTAAACTGGAGAAATCAGAAGGAAACAAAAATTGAGATAGAAGAGAAGATGGCAGAACAAGTTAATAGCTTCAAATATCTGTGAGGGGCAGTTAAGGAAATGAGAAGTCTGTCTGAAGAGGTTAAAGTGAGAATCAGAGGGGATGCAGCCAACTGGCATAGAGTGTCAGGTGTATTGCATGATAGAAGAATGCCAAAAAAGCTGAAAAGTATGGTGTACAAAACAGTGGTGACCAGTACAACTTTATGGTACAGAAACCTGGGCAGTAAAGGCAGAGCAGATGAGGAAGCTAGAGGTGATAGAAATGAAGTGTCTGAGATGGGTGGAAGGATGAACACTGTGGGATAGATAAAGAAATTAAGACATAACAGTAGAAACCAAAGTAGATCCATTTGCAGAAGAGATCAAAGAGAACAGATTATGGTAGTTTGAGCACATGTGCAGAAAAGCAGAAGACAATCTGGTGAAGAAAATTTGGGAGAGACAGGAAACAAGGATGTCCAGCAAGGAGTTGGCTGGACTGTGTGAGAGATCTGCGATAGTCAGGCATGAATGTCAAACAAGGCAAGAGTGTGGCATTGAATTGAGAGAGATTGCAACCGTTAACACAACATCCCAACCCACTGTAGAAAATGAGAAAAAGGGTGGTGCTCATGATGTCTGATGATGATTAAGTTAATGAAATGGAGCATAAATTCCACCCCACTCCCTCCTGTTTACCCCCCATGAAATACCTTCTGGCATAACCCTCCAACTAATAGCAGAAGGGAGGTCCTTGTGGCACTTGCTAAGGCCAAAAACACAGCCTCAAAAGGCCCCCAAAATATCCTGGGATGCCTCCTAAATAGCATAAAACATGTCCAATCAGGACCACTTGAATCACTTTTCAACTATACCCTCAAAACATGTACCATGAGAATGGACAACTGTAACAGTTATCCCACTTTACAAGTCTGAGCCATCAATCGACCCCAGAAACTACAGATTTATTAGTCTGAATAGATGAATATGCAAAGCCATGGAATGATTTATCATGGAAATGATTAATAAAAACATAGACAACTTTCAGACACTAGACCCAACACCATTTGGCTTTGACAAGGGAAATTCATGCCTAGTAAAGCTAGTGGACTTCTTTGAGAAAGTCAGCAAGGAAATAGATGAGGGGGGAATGGTGCACACTGAGTACCTGGATCTGGCTAATACAATTGATACAATACCCCACATGGGTATTGTTGACAAACTCAACAAATTAAGCATAAACTCCTAAGTAACTCACTGTATTGCCAGTTGGCTCACAAAAAGGACTCAGGAAGTCAGGATTAGTGAGATCACCACCAGAATGAGACTGGTCAACTGCATGGTACCTCAGGACAACGTGATGGGACCGCTCCAATTTGGCATCTACTTCTCAAAGGTAAAGGCTAATGTCAATGGCCTTTGGTTGACCGAGTTCACAGATGACTACAAATTGGAAGTTGTCATAGACCCCCACCATGACACAAACATCTTACAAAAGGGTCAAACACAGATAGATGACTGGTGTGAAAGTCACAGATTAAAACTCAATGCCAAAAATGCACTATAGTACCTTTTGGGAAAACTACCACCCAGGTTAATTACTCCATTGATATGACATCCCTAAGAGTTGACCTGGTAGTCAGAGATATGTGAACATATGCAGAGAGTAATCTGGCCTTTGACCAACATCTGGCCAAAGTGATACAAAAATCATTCTATGTCACCCAATATTTACGTAAAGGTATGGCATCTAACTCCAAGAGCATTATAGTGCCACTTTATCTAGCCCTTATCAGACCCATCATTGAGTATAATGCCTCCTGTGGGATATACCTGACTAGTCATATACAGCAGCTGGATTTTCCACAAAAGTTTCTTACCAGGAGAATCCAGGGTATAGACACACTGTACTAGATGGATCACCTTAAAGCCATATCTGTATACTCTGTCTCCTATAGATTACTGAGAAGTAATCTGTTCCTTGTACGCAAGGCATCCTTGGATTCAGCTCTGATGGACCTTTTGCACATCTGCAACACAAACAGCATCAAAAAAAGTATATCTAAGGACTTAAATTTTGTTTGTGACATAAATACATGTTGGTGAGAAAGATATGTGTTTCAGAAGATTTTTGTGCTCTGGAACAGCCTCCTCATCCATATGAAGTAGAGTCCACCCCTAACCATATTTAGGTGCAACCTTGACCGATGGATGGGAAATCAAAAATTCTCTCTGGGTCTGGCCCCCATGTCTCAGACAGACAGCGGCAGACAGAAATGCTCAAACAAACATACCCCTCCACTAGTCTACTTCTAAATTTGGAAGTTTCTAAACGTTGACTTTCTTATGGTTGACACCATAACATCAAAGTTTTGAAACTTTGAAATTTAAATTAAAAAAATATATCTTTTTTTTTTTTTACATTTTTGTAGGGGACAAGCACCCCCTGCACCCCTCACACCCCCTACTAATTAAATATACCAACTCTGAGATAGCACTACAGTGTGGAAAACGGTAAATATACCATTCCAAGCTTTGCAGCAATCTGCATTTAAACGGTTCAAAGTTTCAAAACTTCGATCTTATGGTCTCGACCATAAGGAATTCGATGTTTTGAAATTTTGAAATTTAGAAGTAGAACCCCCCCCCCTCCCACACACACACACACACACATAACCTCTAGAAACTTTCTAACTAGCATACCACCTCTTAATAAACACTCATGATACATACGGGCACAGTTGGGTTGTATTGCATGGCTAGGTTTATAAAGGCCCTGGTTGTCATTAGCCTAGTACACATATGTAGGAGCCTATTAACCTGTTTTGAAATTTCACAGCTGCAAAATGTCTACCATTGAGGAACTAGCAGAAATGTTGGGAAGGCAATATTCTTGACTGTATTAGACCTAACAAAGAGATGTTGGCAGATCCTTATAACTGAAACAAAAGAAAAGGCAGTGCTTTTACAACATTAGATTGCCTATTCCAGTGTACATTCATTTCTTTCAGCTTACACTGTATCCATGTAATCTGTCAAAGATTAATGGTCAGTGTCCTTAATTCTAAGTGAAATACAGTGTGTCTTATGTAGGTGGTCAGAATACATTCAGAGGATTAAGAATCCCTTCAAGCTAAGGTGCAGGCTAGACTAGGCTTTCTGAGGTAAGACAAGATAACAATCAATGGATCCAAGAACAAGTTAGGCATGCCACGGGTAAAATATCTGGCAGTTAGTACAGAGGACAAAAGATCTAAGCCGTTAATGGGGTGCTTCTTCTGCCAGGGGTTCAGGGGTTTTGATTCTTTCAACCTTCATTTGCCTTCTGTGTAATTCTCTGCAAGTCACTGAACCAGACACTGTGTCAGGGTTGTCCCTGAAAAAGGGACAATTGTGTCCAGTTGACTAATAGGTAAACTTGCCTATTCCAGATACTAAGAAGCAAATGACAGCACTCTTGGGATTAGCTGGGTGCTATAAAAAATTGGTATCCCATTTTGCATCAGTAGTGGGCCCCCTAGCACATCTGACAAAAGAGAATATTCCTCTTTAAGTAAAATTGACACTAAAGGTAGGTAATGCTTTATATTTAGAGTCTGTAGTAGTATCTCTAGATTTTAACAGTCCGTTTATTGTCTATACTGATGCATCAGCTATAGGTCTAGAGGCAGTGCTATGCCAGACCATTTATGAGGAAGAACATGTCATATGTTTGGGTTGATAACTATATACGGTAAATGTTAGTCATGTGCTTAAGTTAATTTCATTTAAAGTATATATAAATAGTTGTGGTTAAGTCATTTTCATTACTGGATGTTGTTTTTAAACTGTTGTTTGATTTACCTACTGTATGTATTTTGGTCCTTGGATGTGTGTTGGAGGTTAATTCAACTTTTCCTGCTTTTTTTTGTTTTTTTTTATTTTTTTTCAAATGTCCATATATGAAGTTCTGATATTTTTCTTTATTTTCACTGCTGCAATGACGTTTTATGGCATGACAGAATGAGCTTTCTTTATACATTCCCATTTTATTTGGTTTAGATCCTTACATAATTTTCTACTACATCAAAAAAATCACTTTACTTATGCAGCTCCCCTACCCTTATTCTGTAGAAGTCTCATTTAAGTGCTACGATGTCCTAGGCAAAACATATTCTTAAAGCACCACCACAATGGAGAGCATGGCTATGGCCAACAACAGTGACTGTGGAATGTGGATCCAGTCCTGCTGTTTTTACACAAAACCAAGGACAAAACACAGCATCTCATTCTAAAGTTAATTATACTTGCATACTGGAATAATAGCTCTGCATAGGTAACTTAATTGTTGTGTGATTGAATAACATTAGTAAACTGTAGGTAGCAGTTCAAAAGTAATCTTCAAGGAGAACATATTTATATAAGTGGATTTCATCAGGATCTGGATTGCAATAAATTTGTTTTATCAATAGCCAAAATGAAGATACCACATTTCTGGGGGGTTCTTCATTAAACTATCCACAAAATATTGCTGATATCTGTCAGAATTTGATTTTAGACTGAAGCTATTCATTTAAGGTTTGGTTATTTCTATTTTTTATCTTTTTCTTATATTGCATTCTGTTTTTTATTTTGTTTTAATTTTTGTGTTCTTTTAGAGTTTGAAGAGGCCGTAGATAGGGTGAGTTAGCAAAGAGTTCTTTTACAGACAATGAATAACATCCATCTAGTTGGTGGGAGGAACTGAGAAATAGCATTCCACATTGAACTACAAACTTTTAGTGGCATCTTTATTTAGCGGTAGTGCTTGTTTGACTTGTTGTTCTCTGCCTGCCTATTGCTGATCTCTGTCTGCATTTGACTTTCCCCATCCATCAGTTATGCTGCTGCTGCTGTATTTTTAAACTTGATGGCTTTTGGGATGCCAGCCTCTACTATAAATCTGACTTGGACACTCTACCAAGTCTCATATCAATACATCATTCTACTGAGCACTGAGAGATCAGCTGAAAAGGCCCTCCTGCTTACATTCCCACTTACTAAAAATGATGCTTACTGTATCTGTGCTTCATCCTACTTTATTTAGCTTTTTCTCCATTCTTAAAGTGTTCAGTTGCATTTAATCTGCTGCATTTATTACTGCTTGTTAGTAGCCTGGTTACATTGTAACTAGAATTCTAAGCCTCTTAGTTTTGATTTGATTTAAGCACTTGGGCTCTGAAATAGTTATCTTACATAAGGAAGGTTTGTGGTCCACACTCTTGTGGCAGGAGAGATAGCTTACACCCTTCTGAGTTGGGAATTGCTGGATGAAGGCTTATTGTATCTGTTATTCTAAATGTGTCTTAGTTCTGGTTTAAGTGCTTGGGCTGTTGACCAGCTATTTTACATTAAGAAGATTTGTGGTCTACACACTAGTGACAGGAGAGGATAACCTGGCCCTTCTAAGCAGGGAATTCTTGGTTAAATACTTACTGTGTTTTTTATTCTATAAGTCTTTGTTCTGGTTTAAGCACTTGGGCTCTAAACAAGTTATTTTACATTAGGAAGGTTTGTGGTCTGCAGTCTTATGGCATTACTGTTTAGATAGAGTTTTTTACCTACTAGAGCATCTAGTTTTGTACATAGCTGAGAATTGCTCATCAAGTTCTTTGTCTTATTAACCTATTCAATATTTAAATTTCCCTCAGTCTTCCCTAGTTCATAGGTTCATAGGTTCATACTAGGCTATCTGCCCTAGGGCATTTATAAGCCTAGCCAGAGTGTGTTTGGCTTTCGTCACCCATTTTAAATCAATTTTGCTATGCCCTTTTTCGAGGTTAGTATACTGTGCCTCTGTCTAACAGTGACACAGAAGTGATACCTGGGGTAAACCAACGATCCCCCATCCACTCATCGAGATTCCTCTTGAAGAGAGTTAATGAGGGACTCTGCCTAACCTGGACTGGGATTTTATTCCAGAGTGAAGGGAGCCTCTGGGTTATGAATTGGTCCCTCCAGCATGTCCTATTTATTTCAGTGCTGAGGTTCAAGTCTCTCGAGCGTGTAGCTCGATGAGATTTGGATTTTCTGAGGTGCAGCATGTCCATTAATTCCGGGTTGGACATGGCTTTATACGTCAGGCACAGATCGTCTCTGAGCAGGCGGTATGCCACTGAGTAGAGCTGGAGTTTCTTTAACCGGGCAACATATGGCATCTGTTTGAGCCCTTTGATCCTCTTGGTGAGGTACTTTTGGGGTCTTTCCAGTTGCTGCAAGTGTCTGGTAAGGTACATCCCAAAAGGGGCATTGTACTCAATTATGGGCCTGATGAGGGATGAGTAAAGAGGCACGATGACCTCCCCTGATCTACATGTGAATCCCTTCATGATTAGGTGGGCTATATAAAATGTTTTTCTAATCACTTTGGCCACGTGGTTGTCAAATGAGAGATTGCTATCAACTTGGGTCCCCAGGTCCCTAATTACTTCTTCCATACTTAATGGATTGCCACCTATGTGGTAATTTGTGGGCACTTTGTTTTTGCCAAAGGGGATGACTATACACTTTTTGGCGTTTAGCTTGAGGCCATGGCTCTGGCACCAGTGGTCTGTTTCTATGAGGCCCTTTGGAGGATGCTTGTGTCGGCTGGAGAGTCGATTATAGCACCCAGTTTGCAGTCATCTGCGAACTTGGTCAGTCACAGTCCTTCCGTGTTGGCCTGTACCTCCGAGAAATATATACCGAACAGGAGAGGTCCCAGGACTGAGCCTTGTGGGACGCCACTTGTAACTGGTTTGGAGTCTGACATGGCTCCAGCAATTCTAACCATGTGGGTTCTGTCCTTGAGCCAGTTTGCAACCCATCTAGTGACATAGGGGTTTATATTTAAGCTGGTAAGCTTATCTATAATGCCCAAGTGGGGTATTGTATCGAAGGCTTTTGCGAGGTCCAGGTAGGCTGTGTGGACCACGTTCCCCTCGTCAATGGCCTTGGTGACTGTTTCAAAGAAATCGACCAGGCTTAAGAGGCAGGATCTGCCCTTAACAAAGCCGAACTGGGTAGGATCCAGAGTCTGTAGGTCCCCAATATCTTTTTTTATGAGGTCCATGATGATCCTTTCCATAGCTTTGCAGACCAAGCTAGTCAGGCTTATGGGGTGATATTTTCCAGGATCCATTGAAGCACCACCTTTGTGGAGAGGGACCACTGTTGCTGTACGCCACTCTTTGGGTACATATCCTGTGGTAAGGCTGAGATTGAACAGTAGTTTTATGTTTGGGTTTAGCTCTTCTTGGAGTTCATGTAGGATGCAGCCCGGGACACCATCTGGTCCCATTGATGCTGTGTTTTCTGCTTTGGAGAGGGCGGCTCTTACCTGGGCATCTGAGATGTCAGGGGGGCAGCACTCTGCTGGGATAGATATTTGCTCTTTTGGTGGGGGGTGGAGTTTGCACTGAACCTGTCAGCTAGGATGTTGGCAATGTCTGTGGGTTCGGTGTATTTTTTGTCATTTTGGACTAATTCTGAGCATATCTGGGAATTCCCACCCAGGATCCTAACATAACTAAAGAAAGCCTTGTGATTATCCTTAGTGTCCTGTGCAATTTTTCTCTCGAAGCTGGCCTTAGATGATTTTATGAGTGCCCGTAGTTTTTTGCTAATACTGATCAGAGATGCCTTCCCTTTTTGGGATTTTGCTCTATCATATAGTAGCTTCCTCCTTCTATTGTATAGTTTGTTTATGACTGGGGACACCAGACAGGATGTCTGCATCTGGAGGATTGGGTCTTGGTTTTATTTGGGATCGCATGATCCATGCATTCCTGAAGGTGTTCATAGAATGCGTTTATAAAGGATTCTGCAGGCTGGGCTGCATTTTTCACAGGCCCGGGGGCTTTGAAGGATTCCACCTCGGTTTTGAGGAGTGTGATATTTGCTTTAGAGAAGTTTTTCACTGTGGTTTTCTGGGCAGGGGGTGGGGTCAGGATGTGAATATCCATTGAGATTAGTTTATGATCTGATCTTACCAGTGAGGGATACACTTCTGGTCTGGAGCATAGAGTCCCCATGTTGGTGATGATCAGGTCCAGTATGTTTTCCCCTCTTGTGGGAGTGGTAACAAGTTGTTCCATAGCATTTGAGTTTATAAATTCTAGGAACCTTTGAGCTAGGGTGTTGGAGCTAGAGTAATGCTCCCAGTCTATGTTTGGGTAGTTGAAGTTGCCCAATATAATGGTGTTTGGAGAGACCTTCATATTTTCCAGTGTTCTCAGGAAGGCCGAGTGGGGTTCCTGGGTTGGGAGGGTGGTCTGTAGCAGGCTATAAACTGGAAGGCAGTTTTACCCACTGTTAGTTGCACATGGATAGTCTCTGATGCTTCATGCTGTGCCACCAACCTGAGGTGTGGGTATCTTTGACGAATATTCATAGGTTCATAGGTTCATACTAGGCTATCTGCCCAAGGGCATTTATAAGCCTAGCCCATAGTTATTTGGCTTTCGCCACCCCTTTAGTTTGAATAAAACTATGCCTATTATTTTGCTGTGCCTCTGTCAAGCAGTGACACTGAAGTAATCCCTGGGGTATATCTGCAATCCCCCATCCATTGGTCAAGATTCCTCTTGAACAAGGCCAGCGAGGTGCTCTGCCTCACATGTACCGGGATTTTGTTCCACAGCATAGGGAGTCTCTGGGTGATGAATCTGTCCCTCCAGCACGTTCTATTAATAACCGTGTCAAGGTTTAAGTCTCCCGCCCTTGTGGTTCTGAGGGATCTAGATTTTTTTGAGGTGAAGCATATTCATCAAATCAGGGTTTGACATGGCCTTATATGTCAGGCACAGGTCACCTCTGAGCAAGCGGTATGAGACTGAATAGAGCTGGAGTTCTTTCAGTCGGGCAGCATAAGACATATTTTTGAGACCCTTTATCCTTTTGGTGAGGAACGTTTGGGGCCTTTCCAGCTGCTGCAGGTGTCGGGCCAGATACATTCCGAATGGGGCATTGTACTCAATCATAGGTCTAATGAGTGATGAGTACAGGGGGACAATGACCTCCCTTGATCTAGATGTGAATCCCTTCATGATCAGGTGGGCAATGTAGAAGGTTTTCCTAACTACTTTAGCAACATGAGTGTCAAACGAAAGGCTACTGTCAACCTGGGTCCCTAGATCCCTGATGACTTCTTCTGTGCTCAGTGGATTGCCACCTATATGGTAGCTAGGGGTAACCTTGTTTTTCCCGAAGGGTATGACTATGCATTTCTTGGCATTTAACTTTAGGCCATGGCTCTGGCACCAGTTATCCGTTTCTGTGAGGCCCTTCTGAAGGATATCTGTGTCAGATGCGTTTTCGACTATGGCGCCCAGTTTGCAGTCATGTGCAAACTTTGTCAGCCATAACCCTCCTGTGTTTGCTTGTACTTCAGAAAAGTAGATGCCGAACAAGAGTGGACCCAGGACTGAGCCCTGTGGGACACCACTTGTGACAGGCTTTGAGTCTGACATGGCTCCAGCAACTCTGACCCTGTGGGTTCTGTCACTTAGCCAGTTTGCAACCCATCTTGTGATGTATGGGTTTACATTCAAGCTGATGAGTTTTTCGATGATACCTGAGTGGGGTATTGTGTCGAAGGCCTTTGCCAGGTCAAGGTAGGCTGTATGGACTGCCTTTCCCTCATCAATGGCCTTGGTGACTGTCTCGAAAAAGTCAACCAAGTTTAAAAGGCATGATCTGCCTTTGACAAAGCCAAACTGGGTTGGATCCAAAGTCTGCAAGCTCCCTATGTCTTTATTTATGAGTTCCATTATGATGCTCTCCATGGCTTTGCAGATAAGGCTTGTCAAGCTAATGGGACGGTAATTTCCAGGGTCGGTGGAGGCACCGCCCTTGTGAAGTGGGACCACAGTCGCCGTGCGCCACTCCTTGGGTACGTATCCTGAGGTGAGGCTAAGATTAAACAGCTGTCCTAACTGCGGGTTTAATTCCTCATTGAGTTCATGGAGCACACAGCCGGGGACACCATCCGGTCCCATGGATGCTGTGTTTTTTGCTTTGAAGAGAGCAGTTCTCACCTGGGCATTGGAGATGGTTCGGGGGCTACAATCCTCTGGTATAGATATCTCTCCTTTTGGGTGGGAATGGGTTGAGAAATTTGCACTGAACCTGTCAGCCAGTATGTTGGCAATGTGTGTAGGTTCAGTAATCTTCACATCATTTTGAACTAATTCTGAGCATATCTGGGAGTTTCTTCCTAGGTTTCTAACATAGCTAAAGAAGGCCTTATGATTGTCTTTTGAGTCCTTGGCGATTTTTCTCTCAAAATTTGCCTTGGATGATTTTATGAGAGCTCTTAGTTTTTTACTTATAATGGTCAAAGGTGTCTTACCTTTCAAGGATTTTGCTCTGTCTTGTAGTAGCTTCCTCCTTTTGTTGTAGAGCTTGTTTATGGCTGGGGTCCACCAGACTGGACGCTTGCCTTTGGTACAAAGAGTCTTAGTTTTGTTTGGGATTGCCTGATCCATGCAGTCCTGTAGGTGCTGGTAGAAGGCATTTGTAAGTGATTCAGCGGTTTGAGTAATGTTTACCACTGGCTCAGGGGCCTTAAAGGAGACCACACTAGTTTTTAGAAGTGTGAAGTCGGCTTTTGAGAAGTTTTTCACTGTGGTCTTTTTTATTTCAGGTGGGGGCGGGATGAGGACCTCCAGCGAGATTAGTTTATAATCTGATCTCACCAGTGAGGGGTATACTTCCGGTGTTGAACATTGTGATCCCATGTTCGTGATGATGAGATCAAGTATGTTTTCTCCTCTTGTGGGATGGTGACTAGTTGTTCCATGGCATTTGAGTTTATGAACTCCAGGAACCTTTGGGCTAGAGTGTTTGGGCTTGAGTAGTGTTCCCAGTCTATATTAGGATAGTTGAAGTCACCTAGTATGATGGTGTTTGGTGATACATTTATCCCCTCCATTGTTTTCAGGAAGGCCATGTGAGGTTCCTGAGTTTGAGAGGGTGGCCTGTAACATGCTACAAATTGCAGAGCAGTCTTGCCTATGGTTAATTGCACCTGGATGGTCTCCGATGCATCGTGCGTTGCCACCAACCTTGAGGTGTGGGTGTCCTTTATGAATATGGACACCCCCCTCCTTTCTTGGTGTTGTCCGGATTTTGGGGCCGGAACGCATGATATGAGGTGAAACCTGCTAGTGCTGGGGTGCTCTCAGGAGCCTTGAACCAGGTTTCTGTCACAGCACAGACATCGATGTTCTCCATACTGAGAAGGGCCTCGAGTGCGTGCATCTTGAGATTGAGACTTCTGGCATTGAGCAGCATTACCCTTAGTTTTTTACTTTTTGTGTTCTAGGGTGGTAGGTTTAGAATTTGAGCCTTGCCTAAAAAGGCACTATGGGGTGGCAAGAGCCTTTGCCAATATCCGAAGCCTAGGGTGACAGGTGCAAGCCATCCCTTGCGGCAGCGTGGCTTGTCCAGCATGTCATCCCAGGCAGACAGACATTGATCCCCTTTGAATGACACCAGAATTTAAGCCAATTATTAAAGCTGATCATCTTATCACTGTATTGTGGCATCATTCTAGGTGAAGGTAGGATACTGCTCAAGGTCAGGGTCATACCTGCCTGGGCTACATAATCAGAGAGCTCCTCAATGTCTCTTTTCATGTAGTCCAAGGAGGTACGTCTCAGGTCATTGACACCAGCGTGGACAATGACTGAGTCATACTTGTACCTGCTGTTGAGAGACCTGAGTGCTTGTGTTATGTGGCGGATTCTAGCCCGACAGGCAGCTTACTGTGACCTTCTCCTTACTCAGTCTGGTGAGCGGGACGCCAGTGTGTCTGACTATGGAGTCACCTATGACAAGTATGTTTGGTGTTGTATTTGGCCTTAAGGGCAGTGACTGCTTTGCACACTGATTTTGTTGTTTATGTGTTGTTTGTGTGGTGTATTGAGTTTGCAGTTGCTTGGGTGTCTGCTTTGGAGGCCTCTGCTGTTTAGGTAAATTTTTACTCAGAGCCTCCGAGTATGTCTTAGTGTGTTTATGTGTTTGATTCAGTGGTGTGGTTGAGTTATGTGAGACTGGTATTATGGTGTGTGTAGTTGCCTTCTCCTCCTGCCTGGTCTTGCCAGTCCTGAGTTGATACTCCCCCTCCTTTTCTGGTTCGGTCCAAGTTTTGGGGACGAAAATCATGGTATGGGGTATAACCTGGTAGTGCTGGGGTGCTCTCGAGAGCCTTGAACCAGGTTTCTGTTACTGCACAGATATCGATGTTCTCCATGCTAAGGAGAGTTTTGAGTGCATGCATCTTGAGGTTTAGACTTCTGGCGTTGAGTAGTATTACTCTTAATTTCTTATCCCTTGTGATACCTATGGAGGTGGGTTTGTCTTTTGAGCCTTGCCTACAAAAGGCACTATGGGGGTAGCAAGAGCCTCTGCCAATATCCGAAAGCCCAGGGGTGACAGGTGCAAGCCGTCCCTAGTGAAGCATCGTGGCCTGTCGAGCATGCCATCCCAGGCTGACAGGCATTGGATCCCCTTTGAATGACACCAGTACTTAAGCCAATTGTTGAAATTGATCATCTTGTCTTCATATTGTGGCATCATTCTTGGTGAGGGTAAGATGCTACTCAAGGTCAGGGTCATACCGGCCTGGGCCACATGCTCAGAGAGCTCCTCTATGCCTCTTTTCATGTAGTCCAGGGATGCACGTCTCAGGTTATTCACACCAGCATGGACAATGACTGAGTCATATTTGTACTTGCCTTGGAGTGACCTGAGTGCTTGTGTTATGTGGTGGATCCTAGCGCCTGACAGGCAGTTCACCGTGACCTTCTCCTTGTTCAGCCTGGTGAGTGGAACGTCAGTGTGCCTGATGATAGAGTCACCTATTACAAATGTATCAGTTGTGTTGTTTAGCCTTAAGGGCTGTGACTGTTCGGCACACTGGCTTTGTGAGCTATGTGTTGCACGTGTTTTGTTTTGGGGTAGCGGTTGCTTGGGTGTCTGCTTTGGAGGTCTCTGCTGCTTAGGCAGATTTTTATTTAGAGCCTCCGACTATGTTTTTGTGTGCTTATGTGTTTGGTTTGCTGTCATGGTAGGTCTATGTGAGACTGGAATTGTAGTGAGTGTGGTTTCCTTCTCCTCCTGACAGGTTTCACCAGTACTGAGTTGAGAGAGGTTAGCCTCCAGTTTGGCTATATGGTTGCATCTCTCACATGTGTTGGAATTTGTTGGGAGGAGGAGAGGGTTGTCTGTGTACATGAGGCAGTTGTAACATTACCTCAAGATTCCCAGATTCACCAGCTGGACCGGAGAGGAGATTGACAACTGACCTTTGGACATGCTAGTATATTATTGGGTATTCCTTTATAATTGAAAAAAAAGGGCCAGTGGGGAACAAGGTACTCAAGGAGAGTTTGTGAGGGTGTAGTGCTTTTAATTTTTTAGTGCTGACTTATATAATTGCTTTAGTGAGCAAGTGCCAGGTAACTTAAATGCGATGTGTTACAGGTAACTTAAATGCAAAAACGACAAACAGTAACTTTCTTTCAAGTGAAACAAGGAAATAAGTACAGTAAGCAATGCAGATGTCACTAGGGATCCACAGAAGCGCTGAAAAGCCGCATTTTAGGTGGAATTAGCATTTCAGGGAAATAACAAGCAAACAAGCATACAAACAAAACTAGATTCAGCAGGCCTGGATCTAGACTATGCTACAGCAAACAAGGTGTATCAATTCCAGTAAGAAACAGTTCAAATATGCAGGCACTATAAGCCTTTAACCAGAAATTCCCAACTCAGAAGGGCAGAGTCCAGCCTCTCCTCCCACAAGAGTGCAGACCACGAACCTTCTTAATGTAAAATAACTGGCCTGGAGCCCAAGTGCTTAAACCAGAACTAATACACTTTTAGATTAACAGACACTGAGCCCTCAATCAGCAGTTCCCAACTTAGAAGGATGTAAGCTACCTGTTCTGCCACCACAGTGCAGGCCACAAACCTTCCTAATGTAAAACAACTGGTCTGAGCCCAAGTGCTTAATCCAAAAGACTTAGAATGATAGCTACACTTTAATCAAGTTACTACCAAGCAGTAATAAATACAATTGAATACTTTAAAGAATGCCTGGATTAGTGCTCAAGTTATACAAACAAAGCTAGATTCAGCAGGCCTGGATCTAGTCTATGCTACAGCAAACAAGGTGTACCTATTTAGTAAGAAGTAGTACAAATATGCAGGCACTATACACCTTTAACCAGAAATTCCCAGCTCAGAAGGGCAGAGTCCAGCCTCTCCTCCCACAAGAGTGCAGACCACGAACCTTCTTAATGTAAAATAACTGGCCTGAAGCCCAAGTGCTTAAACCAGTAACCATGGATATGCATTTCCTGAATCTCTCTGTGGCTAGTCTGATTGAGATAGGTATTTTGAGGCATTGTAGCAAGTGCCTTATGTACACCGACAACCCACTTATTCTTAATAAACAGATAAAGTATGCAAGAGGTATAAATATGCTTCAATGCTGGAGGCAAGAACTTTCTCATACAACTAAAACTAATCCTATATTGGTTGCCAGTGACACTTGTATCATGCCTACTGCATAGGGTAAAGACCTTACAGCTAAAACTACTTACACTGAGGCACTTATGTTCCTAAAACACTAAGATCTCCTGCACAGCACTATCAAAGAAACCGTCATCAGCCATCAGGTAAACACTGCATTAAAACACCACCCACAGCTATACATAGGAACACTGTTTCCAATGCCTGTACTGCAAATGCCTTAGGGCAAACCAGCACACAGCCAAATTTCCTGGTCATTGGTGAGTCATTAGTGAGGCACACCAATGTCTCTCTCACCAAACTAAGTAAGAAGAGAGTCACTGTTAGCTGTCTTTCTGAGGCTAGACTCTATCATGTCATATAAGCACTCGGGTCATTGAAACACAGGTATCAGTATGACTCTGTCATAGTCCATATGGGTGTTGATGACCTGAGACATATATCTCCTGACTACATGAAATGAAACATGATCAGTCTTGCTGATTATGCGTCTCAGGCAGATATGAGCCTAGCACTGAGCAGCATACTACCTTCTCCAAGGATGATAACACATTACCACAGAAAATGATTGATTTTAATAGTTTGCTTAGCTTCTAGTGTCATTCCAAGGGTGTACAATATTTAACTGCCTGGGAGGACATGGTTGATAGACCACACTGTTTTGCCAGGCATGGTTTGCACTTATCCACTCGAGATTTTGGATGATGGCAAAGACATTTTCCATCCTCACAGTGCCTTTTTAGGCAATGCCAAACTGATACACCTCCCGACTTAACAGAACCTATAAAGGACTGCTCAATGCTAGAAGTCTTAACAAGAATGTCTACTCACTGCAAGCGTTCCTCTCCCTGAACAATATAGACATCTGTGCAGTAACAGAGACATGCAGTGGGATTCAATAAACTGAAATCTTCATGCAGGAACAGTGTAGCCATTCCTGCATGGAATATGGCCACTGAGCAATCCAGTAAATTACTGTTCTGACGTGCACGAGCCTGCCGACACTGTTCCTTCACGGACGCCATTGCATAATGCTAATTACCTCATTTGCTGGTGAAAACCATGTAAATGAGGTGAATTAGCAATTCAGCAAGCAGGCAGGCATCCGTGCAAGAATAGTGTTAGTTGCAGAAATGAATTTGACTACTAGCCGAATGCATTTATGCAAAAATTAAAATGGAGGCATGACTGCTCAAACAAAAGCATGTATTAAAATTTGTAGGCATGCCAATGGCCAAATATATGGTCATTGGCATGGAAAAGTGTTTAATTTTTCTAAAAATAAAAGTTTTTTTTTTTGGCCAATCGCGGCCGTTAAAGCATAGGGCAGGGACGCACAAATGGGATCATGCTGAAAATAAAAAAAAATGTGAAAACACAATTTTAAAGGAAATCTGCATTTTGCCGTTATAGTCTATGGCATGCAGAATCAAAACAATACCAGGGGACAGTGGTTGTCAAAGGGAAAGGCTCTGATGTAGTGCAGTAACTAGGGACTAAGGCAGTGGGGTATGCAAATGAGGGGAAATTTATTGAATCACAAAAATATTCTAAGTGCCAAACTGCACCTAACCATTTAGGTGCTATAACACAATCGTGTAGGCAGGAAATGCAGCTGACATGAAAAGAGAGTGTGTCATGCTTGCTGTAAGCACATTGGAGCTTCACAGCTCTCATATAAGCTTAGCTAAACACAACTAAGCAAAGGGGTGTGTCTGAGGCTGTATTGACTTATTCCATGAAATGAAGAGTGTGTTCATTTCCAGGGGAGGGCCATTTCGCATTATTTACCTTAGCTAAATGGATTTGCATGGGAAGGGGAAAAAGGAAAAAAAGGAAAACAGCAGAATTAAAGCAATTAAAGCATTAAAGCAATCAAGTACAAATAACATAGCTGGCAGGTGGAATGCATCATAGCCAGCCAATCATACAGACAGCATCTCTAGCACAACAGTATGAACTATGGAAACACCTTACAGTCTGTTTTTTCCCACAAACTCTGCACCATTGGTGTACACATGCAGGGAATTTAGAGGCTAGCATTGCTTTGATCCATCAGTATGTGATAGAGACTGAGGGTGGTGAGGAGGATATTGTTGACAACCACCACAGACTGAGGAGGAGGAGGAGAAGAGTGTTCAGACCCATGGTAACTTACCAGGGGTAACATGATCTGGAGGTAGTAGAGTGCTACAGGGTGGACAGAGACATACTGCAGCAAATCATCGAGCTGTACCGGTCTCAACTCAAACCCACTGTCAACAGAGGGGAACCCATCCCAGTGGATATTAAGGTATGTGTAGCCTTAAGAATACTAGCTACAGGTACTTTGCAAAGACCTACTGGGGACATCATGAGGGTCTCACAGGCAACCACATCCAGGGTACTCCACCAGCTCCTGGATGCCATCCTACCAAATTCTGTTGAGCACATTTACTTCTCCAACACCCGTGAGGAGAGGACCAGCAATATGCATCTCTTCCACCATGTAGCAGAATACCTGAAGGTGCTGGGTGTGATTGACTGCATGCACATCCACATCAAAGCACCACCCAGTGAACAGGCTAGGGTCTACATAAACTGCAAGGGCTTCCCTTCGATAAACTACCAGGTCATGTGCAATGTCCAGGGCATTATCATGAATGTGTGTGCTGGCAGGCTTGGAAGCTATCACTACTCCCACATGTAGCATTCATCACAGCTGTATCAAGCATTTGCCAGTGGGGCATCCCATATGGCCATCTAGTGGGGGATACTGGCTATGCACTGGAGTCATGGATGATGACACCCATCAGAAATGCACACACACCCACTCAAGAATTCCATAATGAGGCACACACACAAACAAGGATCATTACAGAGCGCGTGTTTGGGATGCTTAAGTCACGGTTCCACTGCCTTGACATATCTGGTAGAGCCTTGCAGTACTCTCCATCCACATATGCACACATGTCCATAGTATGTGCCATGCTACATAATATGATCCTGCAGAAACAGCTGCAGCAGGAGCAGTATGGGGAAGGGCCACACAGCCCACCACCATTGCCAAGGTCCCCACAGGCACAGAGAGACTCACAGGAAGATGCCTCTAAGCCTGATTCCATAGGCAGACAGAGGCATGCCCAGTATGCTCAGGCCTTGGCAAAGAGGCAACACATAGCACACACACACTGACAATGTAGGGACATCAGGGACTGACACCTCTCTCTGACTCGCACACACAGTAAAATGGATGACACACACATCACATTACCTGTAACTTGCCATGTATAGGCAGTGTACTGTGTGCATCCAACATAGGTGGCCCTCAAGCACCGTCCTCATAACTGCCTCAGGCACAAGGTAAGTCAGTCTTCTTAACAATAAATTAATGGATTAGTATGTTTTGCTAGCATATCAATGATAATGCTGCATGCATGCAAAGGAATGCGGTGGCCTACTGGGATAGCAGCAGACAACTGACAGCTATGTGGGACACCAGGAAATATCTGCACAGTACTGGCATCCCCACACTATGCAGTAGTACCCAAGGTGGGAAATCCCACTGCAGTATATGTGTGGGGCCATGGGAGGTCATGGGTCACAGGCATGGATGGATATACCCATAGAAATGCAGTAACATATATGTTTGCAGGGAAATAGCAGTATAGCACACATTGGCAGGGATGCCCAATATACATGAAAACATGTTGCATGTCTACAATATGCAGGGGCCAATGATCTATGTGTACATGTGGTCAATACTGTCAGGATCTGGCCAGCATGTTCTTCTGGCTGCCGTCTTGTAGTGCTCTAGGTACAATGCTGTCTTTGACAGGGCCATGTGCAGACAACCGCAGTGCCAACTATTATGCATGTCATGAAAACCTACTGCTCTGCCACTGACATACATGGAAGTCATAGTGCTATGTGGAATATACTACACATATAATTGACTTTTTGAAGGCTGTGTAGCCGAGGTGCTAAGGCATTTGTGAATATAGTGCATTTGGTATTGTTGCCAGTGGTTATTTTCAATAATTCTTTTTTTATGTTTGCTTTTACATATAATGGACATGCCTGCACAGTAGAATGCACTCTATATCCACGCCAATAACTCCCAATGTCTGACAGCAAGACATCTGGACAAGGGCAGAAATAAAATTAGAACAATGGCACAATGATAGGCATGTGTTGTAAATATCGTCCTTACATACTGCGAAAGTTGGTAGGGTGAGGGGTTTGCAGTAGCAGGAATTTTCTGAAGGTTATGTAGTCTGAAACAGTAATGTCTGTCATTATTTTGTAACATCAGTCTTCAATTATATGTAACTAACTTGCCATAAAAACACACGTTTACGTAGACTGGATGAAACCTCTAGCCAAACACCTGGACAATCTGCCAAAAAATGTACAGGTGAGAGGTATGGCCTCACCAGGATATGACATCTCAGGTTAGAAAGATACCGCGCAAGCAGGAGATCCCCAGACAGTATATCACCAAGTTGCTGGACTGTTTGCACAGCACATCATCACTCAACTGGCTGTAGCCACACCTCACATCTGGCCTTGTTGGGCAATAATGTACATAGCTGTCTCATAATATTGGTCTATGCATCATACGACTAGTATTCCTCTGGTAAAGCACTGTGATGATCTGAGGATGTCTGGCACTAGGTAATGACACAGTACATTGTAGTATCAGACTACAGATATTTCAGAAAATGTCTGCTAAGCAAACCCAGTACCCCGAGGAAAATCCTGTGTACTCCTGAGAGTTATGGCTGTAGCACACAAAACCCCAGACTGGAATACACTTATTTCTGGAATGAAGTCCCACTCTGACTATAAAAGGTCACACTGGGGATGCTCCTACACTTAGAAAATCACAAGACATATTGGAACCACATCTGACTATATGACTGCATTGTGTATATATGTCTGTGCATACAGAAAACTATGTACAGTTTAACCGTCCCTACACTCACACATCAGACAGGATTACCCTCAGCTAGCTGAAGATGGCCCATATGTGATATATTTACATCTATTGCGTGTGATACACAGACATATATATGGGCAACAGATAACATATGTCAATCATACACACAAATAGATGTGGGGAAGTGAGGGACAGACAGTGATAGAGAAGAAGAGAGAGAGTGAGAGACACAGAGTGAGTCACACACACGGATACCCTGAATGGCATACAGTGATGTCCTGCTGTGGACAGTGACATACCAGTTGTAAACAGTTGCATGTGCCAGCACAGTTGCATGTGCCAGCATAAAAGGTGAGCCCCATTGTGTAATAATACTAAGGTTGGGGTTATAATATCACATCACCTGCCTGTGTGTGTGTGTCCATAGGTCTAAGTATTAGGAGACTGTTCCCACTCAGTACACTCCACATTGCCCTACTTCACAAGACCTGCTGCTGCCATTCACCTTAGAAGTACCATTAGACACCTATCATCCCTGTAAGCTCTGTGGCATGTGCGATAACTGCATAGTACTATAGTACAAATAACTAGACAGGCAGGGTTTAGACTCTCAGATACAGCAAATGTGTGTGTGTAAGTGTGTATGTTTGTAGAAAGAAGTATTTTGATAATTTTCCCACCCAGTGCCGTACTTTATCAGTCCTGCAGATGTCATTCCTCTTACAAGCACTTTTGGCCAGTTGTGAGCCTAGTAAGCTCTGTAGTTAGTGTGATAACTGTGTAATACTATAGTACAAATAACTAGATAGGCAGGGGTTCTACTCTCAGGTCCGGCAAGTAAGTGTGTGTGTGTGTGTGTGTGTGTGTGTGTGTGTGTGTGTGTGTGTGTAAGTGTGTATATTTGTAGGAAGAAGTATTTTGATAAGTTTCCCACCCAGTGCATACTTTATCAGTCCTGCTGATATCATTCCCTTTATCAGCACCTTTGCCCAGTTGTCAGCCTATTAAGCTCTGTAGTGCATGCGACAACTGTGTAACACTATAGTAGAAATAACTAGATAAGTAGAGTTTCTAATTTCAATACTGGCAGCTGTGTGTGTGTGTGTGTAAGAATCATATCCTATGTGGGTTATACCATTTTGATGTGTGTACCATCCACTCCTGTTTGCCACCTCCCGATGGTATTAATTAATGGCATCTGCCTCACATGCAGCATGTTAAACCATTGTCCAGGCCATACCAGTCATCTGTACAGATATCTATGGAATATTCAGATGTTTGAAACCCATATGTGGTCTGTGTCCCCTAACAATGTTCATGTATGTGATATTGTTACCAAATAGGTCACAGTTAGTGTAGTGACACACATGCCAGCATCAGATATCATACCTGACTGAAACATCATGCTGATACAACATCCGTTACCCTATCACTTGTCCAGGCTTGTAGGAGCAATAGATGACTCCAGTTGCTATTTCTGGTGGGTTATCTCACCATCCATGAAGGCATTCACAACATTATGTGCTGTAAGAAGTAGTGGGTTATGTCTCATGCATATAATTGATGTGGGGCATGTCATGTATGTAGCACTATAGTACATTAAAGTGGATATGTAGGTTTACTAATCTGTCTATTGCCGACTGTGTTTGTGTTACTGTATGCACATCCCCTGTGTCAGTCTTTACTGTGTGTATGCAAAGGATATACCATTTTGTCTCCCTGTTCCACCCTGCGAACTCAGGAATACATACCACAAGCCTGTCATACACAGTACCATGCATGCCCTCACCAACTGCATCAGGGCTGAGTGTATGGGAAAGAAATGGCAGGGTAACAGGTGCTGACAGGTAAATATGTTGCAGTTAATCTAATGGCTAAGCTCATGAGAGACCTACTGACAGTACTCCAGTAGCCTGTTCTGTATGTAGGAGCATGTGGTACTACACAACACTGAGGTAACATGTGTGAAGGCTACCTGTCCATGACAAGGAGTATGTATGCAAGGTCACACTGTCTGACAACAGTGTCCCTCACATGATGTTGCATGCATACACACCTGATAAACGTACATATAAAGCTGAACCTTGGCTATGAAATGGTCAATGTATTTCCACTCTGTCATACTCCATGTTGGTAATGTCTGCAGGATCACAGCCTGCAGACACACAGACACCTGGAGCACAAACAGAATACAACATGTCAGACTACATTCAGTCAGTGGTACTAATAGCAACAATGCATCACGGCTAATAAGGTACATACACCATCAGACCCATATTAGCATGTCCCTGTATCAATGGCATGGATAACAGGGATCTGGCACAGGTATCATCATATGCACAGTGTGTGGTGTGGGTTTGCCAGAGGCCTAGGCTGGGCCATATGGTTGACATCATGTGTGTGTGTTTGGAGGAGTATCCTATAGATGGGCTGTGCAGAGGTGCTGTGTGTGTCAGGAGGTGACCTGCCTGTGATACAGATGTGTGTGTGTGTATGTATGCACAAAATCACGCCATGTGGCCACCCTACACAAGGGTATGTTGGACAGCTGTGAACTGTACATGGCAGGGTGTCCAGTTCACCATCTCTGGCCACGGACATGGGAACTGGTCCTGCCAGGGGTCTCACTGGCACCACCAGGCCAAAGGGCAGATGCAGTACTGCTTCCTGATGGTGAATAGTGTCTACTGAATCTATGTCCCTGCTGGGACCAGTCAGGACCACGTGCTTGTGGTCTGCTCTGTTGTGATGTGGACAGCAACCCCCCATTGTTAGTGCTGGTGTCACTGCCACTATGGGAGTGTGAAGATGCACAGCCCTGTAGATTCTCAGCTGATGTTGGTGCTGACCTACATCCACGTGGCCAATGCCCATCTCTCACCACACTCTCTAGCACAGACATGCCACAGTTGAGGATTGCCAAGGTCTCACCCCACTGTCTATTCATGACCTCAGTATTTTGATGTGTAACCTCAACAAGGCCATGTATGTTGACACGTAAATTAGGAAGAGTTGCATCCAACACCCTGAATATTTGTCTGGTGTTGCATTCACTACATGCCTGTGCATCCATGACAGTGTAAAACATGCATCTGGTGACACCTGTTTTGGCACTTGAGACAGCAGCTTGATGATCAGCAGTCCTCCTGTGAGCACCCCTGTCTATCCACCTGTATGGGACCTCACCTGCACTCTGGCTATGGCCAATGTCTACACTCACACCTGCCATACATAGTAACCACACTAGCCTGTTCCATGCTGCCATCTGCAAACTGTCCATCATCTGTGGCTGCTGGGGATGGGGCATGTCTGGGCATTGTGACAGTGTGTGTGGGGACATTGTAGATGACTGCATGATGCCAATCGATGGCAAAAATTCAGCCCCTTACAAGCCCACCTGTGCCTGACTATGGCCATCATCATTGTCAGAGTCTGCAGAGACACTATCAGATTCTGAGCAGGAGGGACCACGACCACCATGTCCACCTCTGGGGGGAAGACAACATATGTAAATTAATACCTGCACTATAATGTTTGCTGCTACACACACACACACACACACACACACACACACACACACACACACACACACGCACACACGCACACACACACACACACACACACACACACACACACACACACACACACACACACACACACACACAAACACATACAGGTGAGGTGGAAAACAGGCATTACACAGACCTCACAATAGCCAACTGGTGACATTCACAACATAGTCAGACAACTACATACAAACCCTGGACAGGCCCGTGACATCATGAGTGCAGCCCTTTCCACTTAAAGTTACTACTTATATACTCCTCTGTGATATGTGAGTAGTATTAGTAGGTGATGGATACACTGCACCCATGTACACATAATTGCTGTTCACCTGTATAGCACAGTGACGACTCCACAGAACATACCTCTCAGCTGTGCAGAGTGTCACTGAATGTCAACATGTGTGGCTCATATTTCTGGTCTGTTATTCATAAATCCTGTGTTTGTCTGTCACATTACTGGGATGATCTGAGGACTGGTGTCACTAATTAATGACATATTTTGAGTTTCACACCACAAAACCTGCAGTACACGTATGTTACAATAGAACTGGTTACACTAACAACCTTCTAAGCTTACAGTGGATATTATAAGTGTAGACACCCCTGTTCACATGCCAAGTTTGTATGATATATAACATGAGACCACAGAAATTATGTGATAACATTTCCCACCTTTAATGTGGCCTATAACCTCTGCAATCCAATTGAAGAACAAACACATCAGTTAGGGGTAACATATAGAAGTTGAAATACATACAATATGCTGTTTGCATGACTGTGCACACCCTTAAATTAATGCTTTGTTAAAGCACCTTTTGATTTCATAACAGCAGTCAGTCCTCTTGGGAAGGTGTGTATCAGCATGGCACATCTCAACTTAGCAATATTTGTATACTATCCCTTGCAGAAGCACTCCAACTCTGTCAGATTGCAACGGCATCTCTTCTGCACAGCCCTCTTCAAGGCACCCCACAGATTTTCTATTGGATGTAGGTGTGGACTATGGCTGGGTCATTCCAAAACATTAATTGTCTTCTGGTTAAGACATTCTTTTTTGGATTTGGATGTATGGTTTATGTAATTGTCATGAGGAAAGTTGTAATTTCTCTTCATCTACAGTTTTCTAGCAGACACATAAAGATTTTGGGCCAAAAGGGACTGGTATTTGGAACTGTTTATAATCCCCTCCACCTTGGCTAAAAGCCCACTTCCAGCTTAAGAGCAGCAACCCCAAAAGAGGAAACTGCCATCACCATTCTTCACCATGGGGATAGTGTTCTTTTGGTGATGCAGAACATTGTTATTGTGCCAAATAAACCTTTTGGAATTGTGGCCAAGAAGTGCAACCTTGGTCTCATTACACCATAACACATTTTCTCGCATGCTTTTGGGATAAATGATGTATTTTTCTTGAGAAATTCACCAGGCCTGGATGTTGTTCTGTGTGAGGAAATGCTTCCATCTTCCAACCCTACTCCATAGGTCAGACATATGGAGAATATGGGAGATTGGTGTCACATGTAGTACACAACCAGTACTTGCCAGGGATTCCTGCAACTCCTTTTGTGTTGCTTTAGGTCTCCTGGCAGCCTCCCTGACCAGTTTGGGTCTTGTCTTTTCCACACATTTGGAGGGATGTCCAGTTCTTTGCAATGTCACTGTTGGCCTGTATTTCCACCACCTTTTGATGACTGTCTGCACTGTGTTCCATGGCATATGCCATGCTGTGGAAATTATTTTGTGCCCTTCTCCAGGCTGATACCTTTCAAAAATTAGATCCCTTTGCTGCTTCTTAACCTCTATGCAAACCATAGCTGTTGCTGTGCAAGCAACTTGCAAACGTCAGGTAATTCCTGGTAGGACAGCTGACCGTTGTTTGCTGTTAACCAAGGACTCTCTGTAATTGATGGCAGGCATGTACCCAAGAGGGCGTAATGCTGTAATTATATCGAAAGCTGCTTCAATACAGTATTAGCTTCATCCTGTGCACACTTATACAGCTAGCTTCTTGTACGTTTTACATTTGTCATGATTATTCCCTTAACAGATTTGTTTGTTTTACAATTGAATTGCACAGGTTATAGGTCATGTGAAAGGTTGGAAGAGTTTGGAAATGTTGTGATCTCATTTTTGTATATCACAAATACCTTGCATTTTAACAGGTGTGTGTACACCAGTTATATGCACTGTATAACACTAATTTATAGAATATATCCCTAGTTTTGGGCCTTTGTCTCCCCATTTTGTCAGTCTTTGTCCAGATTTCTAGCAATGACAGGTTGTGAGGTATGCTACAGATATGTTACATCTCCTGCAAATAAGCCCCTGTGATGACCACTGTGATGCAATGCAGTTAACCCCAACATAAGTGAACATGCAGATATCGCAATATGGTTGAGAGAAACAGTTGTGTGCATGCTCAAATTCATGACTTCAACATGCCTGGGGTACTGGTGAGCCACAACAGGACAATCCCATACTCACCAGATCCAGGCTGCTGTCCCACATGCAGACCAGAGGTACCTATGTAGCTGTTGGGGAGAGGTATTGTCAACAGACTCACATTTGGCATTGGTACAAGATGAATGCTACTTTCCTGCATATGTTCAGTACAAGCTCTGATAGTACACAATTTGCTGTCTGTCACCATAGATGTGCACTTGTGTGCATTACTAAACTGCACCCATAAATGGAGTTTGACCTCACATATGCATGTAGATGCTCTACAGAAGCCAGTATGGCTGCTACATGATTCAATTGATGTGCACTGTGGCCTTATCTGGATGCTCCTCACCTGTTGCCTGGGTGTCACCCATCTCCACGACTTGTGTTTCTTGTGTTGCTTGGTGTGTGGGGGGCTACCCCAAGGTTGGCAAGGAGCTCAGTTGCTGTCATAAGTGGGGCCTGTGTAGCAGGACCCCCACCTGTAGCATTATGGTCCCTGTCCATGGCAGCAGCCCTTTGCTGGGCATGACATATCGGGTCAGTTGCATAATGCCTGACCTGCTTATATTTGCGGCCATGGTGGCCAGTGTTGTTCACCCTGTGGACCAGCTCATCCCACAGGGCAGTCTGCTCCCGCAGATCCTGTGGTCTATGGCCAAACTTCACCCCATGGTGCTGGATGATTAGTTTAATGATAGCCTCATTTTCATCTGCAGAGTACTGTAGCTGATGGACACATGGCATGCCACCTGGAAGACATAAACAGGGAAACACATTACAGGACCTCATACATTGGTCAAATGAGAGCCAGTAAATTGTATACTCTATAATCTTATGTTCATCTTTCACTTTTGTGTAGAGGGATGACAGTGGTCATGCAGATGGGATGGCAATGATGCTCAGGCTTTGTTTGAGTACATTGTGTAATGGAGCTGGGAGCATAAGCCTGAGATCATGTAGGATGCAGACAGGGATGTTATCAGGTCCCATGGAGACTTATTTTGTTGCCTTTGAGTAGGCATTATGTACCTGCTTCCTGATGATGAGATGACAGGTGTGGGTGCTGTGCATATCCACCTATACTGATGGTGGGGCAGGGGCGGTGATGTTTTCCCTTAACCTGTCTGCAGCAGGATGGCTATAGCTATGCTATGTGTGTATGTGGTGTGATTGACCACCAACACAGGGTGGGTTGGTTTGTTGCCTCTGAAATGGAAGACATATAGGGAAGACAACCTTGTGATTGCCCTTGCTGGATGTGTCCAATTTTTACTCATAGTTAGCCTTGCCATGACACACCTGTGACCTTACATGCTTGTTTAGACAAAGGTTGACTTGCTTCCAAGTTGGTGCCTACTACTAATTGTCCTTGTACAGCCAATATAGTGATCGATTATGTGGTTTGTGTATTGCTGCTGTCCAGCAAAGGGGACTACCCCACCATGGTGGCGGCAGGTTTAACAAGTCAGATATTGCTGAGTCCACACAGCTATGTAGGTGCTTATATAGTTGGTTGTAGTAGGCATGGACACATGGTCATAACACAGTTGGACACCACTCCAATTTCAACCGAATAATCATGCTTATTCTAGTACCCATGTTTGTGTCAGGCCTTTGCAGCAACCAGTAGCTGTGGAAATCTATGTCTGTTGGATGCACTGAAACTAAGATTACACACATGTACAATGTGTATAGCTTATTTACCTGACATTTTGCATCTCGTGTCTGTTGTTTTGAGGCTTCCAGCTATACCTACTCATACATACATGTGCACAGGTGATACCTGATATACATTTCTGTTCTGTGTCAATATGGCACACTGTATTTGCACTCTAACTGCTCAGTTATACCTCTTGACCTGTTAGAGCAGAACATCTGGAGGACAGCACACATAAATGGGGGCAATGGGCCAAAGTTACTGACACTTTGATGATATTGCTGTGACACACTTAAGTCAGTTGATAGCCTAGTAGGCTTTGCATATACAGAAATACCCTGGAGGATGTCTGGCACTCATACATATGCTATTATTTTCTAAAGTCAGTCTTCACAGATTTGCCAAAGATTTGCGGGACATAACCCAAATCTTACGAGTAAATGATTACAAATGTGAGGAACACATATGATCAGTATGCATAACATTGGACAGTTGAATGGTATGACCTAAATATATCACATGCAGTTCAACACACAGGTCTGCGACAGTAGTTTACTATGCGCATACCCTGTATAGGTCTCTCAGATTTGTGAGATAAACATGTTTATCATAGCTGTATACAGAAGTAACATATGGATATCTATGACATCCCAGTAGCTGGCCTAGCAGTGTCAGAGTCAGTACTGTCCCACAGACACTCCAGTAGTAATCATAAGTGAGCCATCCTTTCCTGGGGTGACTCAGGGTCATAGGTTCATAGGATCATAGGTTCATACTAGGCTATCTGCCCAAGGGCATTTATAAGCCTAGCCCATAGATATGTGGCTTTCGCCACCCCTTTAGTTTGAATAAAACTATGCCTATTATTTTGCTGTGCCTCTGTCAAGCAGTGACACTGAAGTAATCCCTGGGGTATATCTGCGATCTCCCATCCATTGGTCAAGATTCCTCTTGAACAAGGCCAACGAGGTGCTCTGCCTCACATGTACCGGGATTTTGTTCCACAGCATAGGGAGTCTCTGGGTGATGAATCTGTCCCTCCAGCACGCCCTATTAATAACCGTGTCAAGGTTTAAGTCTCCCACCCTTGTGGTTCTGAGGGATCTAGATTTTTTGAGGTGAAGCATATTCATCAAATCTGGGTTTGACATGGCCTTATATGTCAGGCACAGGTCACCTCTGAGCAAGCGGTATGAGACTGAATAGAGCTGGAGTTCTTTCAGTCGGGCAGCATAAGACATATTTTTGAGACCCTTTATCCTCTTGGTGAGGAACTTTTGGGGCCTTTCCAGCTGCTGAAGGTGTCGGGTCAGATACATTCCGAATGGGGCATTGTACTCAATCATAGGTCTAATGAGTGATGAGTACAGGGGACGATGACCTCCTTGATCTAGATGTGAATCCCTTCATGATCAGGTGGGCAATGTAGAAGGTTTTCCTAACTACTTTAGCAACATGAGTGTCAAACGAAAGGCTAGTGTCAACCTGGGTCCCCAGGTCCCTGATGACTTCTTCTGTGCTCAGTGGATTGCCACCTATATGGTAGCTAGGGTAACCTTGTTTTCCGAAGGGTATGACTATGCATTTCTTGGCGTTTAACTTTAGGCCATGGCTCTGGCACCAGTTATCCGTTTCTGTGAGGCCCTTCTGAAGGATATCTGTGTCAGAAGTGTTTTCGACTATGGCGCCCAGTTTGCAGTCATCTGCAAACTTTGTCAGCCATAACCCTCCTGTGTTTGCTTGTATTTCAGAAAAGTAGATGCCGAACAAGAGTGGACCCAGGACTGAGCCCTGTGGTACACCACTTGTGACAGGCTTTGAGTCTGACACGGCTCCAGCAACTCTGACCCTGTGGGTTCTGTCACTTAGCCAGTTTGCAACCCATCTTGTGATGTATGGGTTTACATTCAAGCTGATGAGTTTTTCGATGATACCTGAGTGGGGTATTGTGTCGAAGGCCTTTGCCAGGTCGAGGTAGGCTGTATGGACTGCCTTTCCCTCATCAATGGCCTTGGTGACTGTTTCGAAAAAGTCAACCAAGTTTAAAACTCATGATCTGCCTTTGACAAAGCCAAACTGGGTTGGATCCAAAGTCTGCAAGTTCCCTATGTCTTTATTTATGAGTTCCATTATGATCCTCTCCATGGCTTTGCAGATAAGGCTTGTCAAGCTAATGGGACGGTAATTTCCAGGGTCGGCGGAGGCATGTCATGAGCTGTGATCTATGTCACTGCAGAAAGACCCAGATGCTATGGCAACAGTTGCTGATCAGCAATATATCAGTACAGCAAGTCTTGCTGAGACATATTTGTTAAGCTTCCTACTTCCCATTATTACATATCCCCCTACTGCATTCCATTACATTCTTACTTGTTTGACATAGCTTTTTATAATTACAAGTATAGTTTCTGAGTCTTTTTATCTTATTCACGGTCTGTGTGTGTGTGTATGTCTCTCTCTCAGATGTAAGGTATACATTGGTTTTGCATAGGCAGCAGCTTGCCTTTTGTAGGTCATGCTCATGAGCAGCTGATGGCCTGTGCAGCAAATGGGGTCTCCTACTTACTAATTGCATGCAGAACAGCTATGTTGTTATTCCTATAGCCAATGGCATGGCAACACACTCATATAATTGAGTACTTTATGTGGGCATTGCCCCTTTTCCTTGCCTGTGAAGAGGACTTCATGGAAGTGTGTGAACAACAGCATCACAGAGAGTAGTTGGAAATACCTCTTACAACTTCAACTGTGTTGACAGCCCAATGACATTGGGTAAAAAGTTCCAGACTTAGGGACATACTGTATGTATTGCTGTTATACATCTGGATTCATGCTAGCTTAACAGGGTTTGTGTGGATATGGATATTCTGTGTGGGTCTCAGTCTGACAGTGTTATGTGGTTGACATAGCTCTCAACTGTAGGGCTATCCGCAGAATGGCCAGAGGTTGGACTCTTATGTTTGGTCTGTTCCTCCGACAGTTATTGTCCTTGGCAAATCAATAGCATACCCTGCATATTGTAGTCAGTACTTGATAACTTCCATTTGTGTTTCTGAATTCATATCCCTCAGTTAAGATAGGTTACAACAAACCCTGCAATGCCAACAACTTTCTCAGTTTATAACAGCAATATTTTAATTATGCTCATGTGTTTAGCCCTCTGTCCCCCAATTATGTCAGTCTTTGTCCAGATGTCATGCAGTAAGAGGTTGATAGGTATGGTATATCATTAGTTAGTGCCTTCTTTCCTGATAGCATCCCAGTAATGTAGCAGAATGCCAGACATGTTATGAGGAAGGGGCCATACATATAAGGACAGAGCCTGGACATTCTGTGGAAATATGTACAGCTGAGTGTCTGTGTATGCGTTGCAATTGTTAGACTGTCAGGATTGTGTAGCAGAGCAGTGTGTATATGTTTGTTATGCTGTGTAGAGAGGGGGATACTTTTAAGTGTCATGGCTCCTTTTCTGACTGTGCATGCTGCTCCAGTTTCTGGTGGACTATTGGCTGTATATGTTTGCAGGGGCAGACTGACACATGTTCCGTACCATCGCAGGAGTCAGACTTCACTGTGATTTGGGGCAGTATATGTAGGGGGGAGCCCTTCACATTGCCGACATTTCATAATGCCGACAGTCATATGGCTGACACCATATGATTGACATTTGAAATTACAACAATGCGAAACTGGCATCTCAGTACAGTGCAGAACGGAAAGATTTCCATTCCTGCACTGTAGTGCAATCCCGGAGCTGGTATATTAAAGTTGGGGGGGTGCAGGGGGGATACCCCCCCCCCACAGCAGTTTAAAGGAAATGTTATTTTCCTTTTTCATTGTCTACTTCCATTGTCGATATTTCAAATGTTGGTCATATGGTGTCGGCCATATGATTGTTGGCATTTTGAAATTTCAACTTTGTGAAGTAGATCCATGTAGGGATACTGTGTGAGTGTCAAACATGATATTTATGTTCACACAGCCATTATACTCTGCTGTTCATTTGGCTTACCAGTATGTCACTGTGACTGTGTTGAAACTGGTTGTGAGTATGCAGGCTCACACCAGTGACAGTTTTTCACTATTGTTACATCCCTGTAGTGGCTGGTATATTTGCAAATGCATGTGTAATTCCCCATAGCTGACTTGGGGTAGTGTTGTGCCAGTCTGACTTTAGTTTGGACAGTGCTTGGTGACATACTAAGCAGCTCAGTGTACTTTCCCTTCTGTCATATTATGTCCAGGTATTCGTAGGATGTCCAGTTATCTTGCTCATATCTTTGTTCTGGTCCCCATAACTGTTGTGTATGTCTGACAAATCAGTGGGATGGTGTGATGATTTCAGGCACTAACTACTGAGAAGCAACTGAGTCTTGGATTTCTGCTATTTTGGTCACTATATGTTAGAACAGACCGTGTTACTGTAGCAACTGTCTCAGCTTATCTAGTCAGGTCTTTTAGATATGTTCCTATTGTTATGGCTTTCTCCCCCCACTTTGTCAGGCTTGGTCCAGATTTGTTGCACTAAGCGGTTCTGAGCATATATCTCAACTGGCTGGATTGTTGCAGAACATTCAGGTTTATTGCTCATATTTTGTCTCTGTTCCATGATTTATTCTAATTTCTCTGGTAAATCACTGAGATGATCTGAGGATGTTTGTCAGTAAATGATGACATATTTTCAGTTCCAGACCTCATATCCTTCAGAACATATATGCTGAAACAAATCCTGTTACTACAGCAACTTTTTTGCATTTCTAAGGGCAATATTTGAAATATGTCCCTAGTTGTGGCCCATTGTCCCCCCATTCCTATTTCTCATGTATCTACATGGGTTCCCTACATTAGACCGAAAGCTCGGAAGATTGACAATCACATCACCGACACCAGAAGACCGACAACTCGTAATCCCGACAGCGAAAACACCGACATGGGAAATGTGTGAGCATGACTCGGTAAGTGTGCGATAGTGAGGGATTTAGGGTTAGGATGCATGTAAGGTAAGTGTGCGATAGTGAGGGACTTAGAATTAGGGTGCGGGTAAGGTAAGTGTGCAATAGTGAGGGACTTGAGGGTTAGGGGTGGATTAAGTGAGTTAGGGTTAGGGTGCGGGTAAGGTAAGTATGTGATAGTGACGGACCTTAGGGTTGGGGTTAAGGTTATTGCATAGATAGTTGTGTGTAAGGTGTAGTGTAGGTTTTTAGGTTGTTGGTGTTCTTGTGTTGTGTGTGTGTTGTGTGGAACAGGGAACTTTTTGTTTTGTTAACTATCGGGATTGTGGTTTGTCAGGCATGTGAACTTTTGTGTTTTTGCGGTTTCGTTCTTGTGGTGTCGGTGTTGAGGGTGTCGGTGTTGTGTACTGTCGGTTTACTGTAGTAGACCCATCTCCATACATATATATTTGTATGAGTATATATAAAAATCTGAGTGGTTCCACAGAGTTTTTTACCTATTGTTTAATGACTCTATGTCATGATATGTTTGAAAAAGCTTTAAAACTTCGTAGAGTTCAAATGGTGTAGTGGTACATTACTCTCAGTGTAGTGTACAAGGTCCTGGGTTTGAGAATTGGCAGGGCTGATTATTTTGTTGCTAGGCAGAACAGTGGCTGATGGAGACAGAGTAGCTAAAGCAGTTTTAACTGGATTTTTGCTGCTTATACCCATGCTAATTCCTTTAAAAGAAAAGAAAAAGGGGTTATAGGAAAGTGGTGAAAAAGGGTCATGCAGAGGGGAAAGACAATATGACAGGTGGCTAGGGATGCGCATGACAGATGTAAGGAATGTCCATAGCTGTCCATTTCTTAGACAGAAACAGTTGTGCATTTTTCACGAATTTGGAGGTGAATTTGGACACTCACATCACAGAGAGAGGCGTGAGGACAACAGAAATGTGTTGTCATGACAATTGGACTGGATTACATGGGTCCAGTGAACACCTGTGGAAAATGGACAGCTATGTATGGAGCAATAATATGTTGGAGGACAGATGCCCTTTTTGTCTTCATTAAGGTGAGAGTGTGATGTTGTGGAAGGATTGTTGGCACGTCTGAGGAGGTAGGTTGGGTAGGGAGACAGGCAGGACACAGGGAACAGCAGACAGGGGTAGTGTATGACACATGTGTGGAGTAAACACCTTGGATGGGGAGAGAGTTCGGGAATCAGAGGGCCATGAGCCCCCATATGCATATGGTGGCACTGACATCCCCACCTGCAACCAGTCATGTCTGCACCTTCACAGCCTCAACAGAGCTATTATCCTATACCTCACATACATATATTTCATATAGTAGAGTCCCCCAGACCAGTCCTTGTGGTACACCATTGTGGATGTATGTACTGTTAGAGGTAGATTCTACTACTTTGACTGAGTGGCTGCTATCAGTGTGCCAGTTAGCTACCCATCTGGTAACCTACAGTTTGGTGCCTAGCTGTGTAAGCTTATGTATCCTGTCCACCTGGGGATTAGTGTGAGAGGATTGGGCTAGGTGAAGGTAGGCATTTTTCACCAACTTCCCCTTGTCCCTGTGTTTGTTGACCACTGTAGAGAGGTCTATAAGGTTTCACAGGCCTGATCTCCCTCTGACAATAGCATGGTGTGTGTGCCCAGCCATTTTGATGTTGCTGATGTCCTGTTCATAATGTCCTCGATATCACCTCCCATGCCCTTGCAGAGCAGGCTACATAGGCTGGTGTGCATCATATTGGCTGGGAGTGGCTGTGCTTGTCCTCTGTTCAGATAGGATGACACCAGTGCTCAGGCTGTGGTTGATTACAGTGTGGAATGGATGTGACAGCCCATGCCTCTGTTCATGTGGGATGCAGCCAGGGATGGTATCATGACTATGGAGACCTCTGTGTGTTGGCTTTGAGAGGCCATTACAGACCTGCTTCCTGATGATGAGGGGAGGGGGGTATGTGCTGTACATTCACATGTGTACCACTGGGGGGACAGGGATGTGGTGTTTACACTTCACCTCTCTGCAGCTGGGTGCCTATATCTATGCCATATGTGCATGTGGTGTTATTGACCACCACTACAGAGCAGATTTGTGTGTTGCCTCTGGAATTGCAGACACATGTGTGGAAGGTCTAGTGATTTGCCTTGGTAGATGTGTCCAATTTGCACTCAAAGACAACCTTAGGGTACATCACCTGTGCCATTATTTGCTTGTACAGACCAAGGTGACATTGCTTACGATGAGGCACCTGTTCCTTCTTGGCCGGTCCAGCAATTATTTCCACCTATTATGGTATTTGTGTATTGCTACCATCCACCACAGGTATTTACTCTACCTTGAGGGAGATGATGTTGTGTTCAAAGGTACTGCTGAGTCCATACAGCTATGTGGGTGCCCAAAAAGTATTGTGGTGTGGGCCCAGACACTGCTGCTAGTTCCAACAAATGGGACATTGGCTGTATAGCTACTTCTACCTACTCTGAGGGGATTTATAGTAATTTGTGCACAGTTCATTCTGTTTGACACTGTAGGGGGCAGGGGAGATTGTGACCTGAACAGTGATAGCTATGTGGTCAGATTTTACCAAGGAGGCTGGCATTTTTAATTTCTCTAAGTCTTTGGGTTTCTAATACCATGATGGGAAAGGATCCCATTCCTAAGTCAAAGTACAATTAAAGTTTATGAAATTAGTATTCTTTCATTCTTTGATATCAGCCAAAAGTGCTCTTCGCAACACCTGCAATATGCCCATTAATGACTTCTTCTGCAATTCGTATAGTGTTACATGATTTGGTAACATATCTAAATATGATAATTAATTCTTTTTTATAATACCCATTGCTTCTACTACTATTGGAACTGCCTGTGTATCTTTCTTCCACATGGCTCTCATTTCTGCCTGCAGATCCAGGTATTTTATGACTTTGTGTCTTTCTGTACGCAAGACACTGTAGACACTAGGTGTGGTGATTTCAATGATCAATACTACTTTTGTCTTCTTTTCTTGGACCACTATATCCGGTTTTCTCGCATCTATCTTTTGGACTGTTGGTATTGGGTGATCCCATGTGATATAAACTTCATCATTTTCTATGATTCTTTGTGGCTCATGTTTCCAGTGTTTTTCAGCCACTTCGATACCATAATGTTTGCACAATCTCCAGTGTAACAGTCTCACCACATTATTATGCCTTTTGGTATATAATCCCTCTGCCATTAGTGCATCGCAACCAGCAACAATGTGTGTGACTGTTTCCAATTTGGTTTTACAATACCTACATATGTCTGTTTCTCCCACATGATCAATGGACTTTGTAAACCAGCTTGTACGTAGCCTACCATCTTGGGCTGCAAGTATTAACTATTCATTTCTTGATGTGAATTCACCTCTCCTTAACCATTCCTGCATTCATTCTTGATCAACATAAGGCTCTTCCAGAAGTTTTCTATACTTAACTATATTTATGTTTTTTCCACATTTCTTGCCTTCTCATCTGGTCCTTCACCTTCTATTCTTTCTTTCTTTTTTTAGCACATTCAATTGCTGCCTGATTTTTATCTACTTCTGGTTTGATTTCCATTCCTGCTTGACATCGATATGCTTCTGCTAAATTAAGCAGAGATGTAATCTTAGATTTATTCTCCTCATGTTTCAAAACTTTCACTACATTTGGATCTTGTGAGGTCAGTAGATATGTGTGGAGTCCCACGATTGCAGATCTATACATGTTATCACTTTCAAGGAGGCTTCTCCCTCCTTCAGAACGTGGAATATAAAATCTTGGTATACACTGATTTTTAGAAATCATTTGGTGAGCATGAAGCATCCTTTTTGTTTTAATATCCAATCTATCCAGCACTTTTTGGGGCCAGTCAATCACTCCAAAACTATAAGTTAGGACAGGAAGAGCGAATTGATTTATGGCTTGGATCTTGTTCCTAGATGTCAATGCTGTTTTCAGGATTAAGTTAAGTCTTGTAAAGTACTTCTTACTGAGCTTTATTCACATTTGTTCATGTTTTATTGCTGATCTTTCATCAGTTTCCAAGTATTTATCCACTCCCTCTTACTCAAGTTCTTTTATATCACATTGTTGTCCCAAACTGATGTTTTCCTGGTGCCACAGTTTTCCTTTTTTAAAGATTGCTTTTGCACATTTATCAAGACAAAATGACATTCCAATATCATCTGAAAAAGTTTTGACAACCTGCAGCTGTGCTTTCAGTTCCTCATCTGATGAGCTATACAGTTTTAAATCATCAACAAAGAGAAGATGATAAATCTTTAGCCTTTGTTGTTTTCTAGGAGCCAAATTGTAGCTATGGCCTAAGCTCTTAAGTAAACAGGTTAATGGATTAATGGCAAGGCAGAATAGCAATGGTGACAAAGAATCAACCTGAAAATCTCCCTTTGAATTTTTATCCCTGGGGTAATAATCTGTCCTTTATCATGGCTTAATTGCAAAGTGGTCTGCCACTGTTTCATGGTAACTGTAATGTAGTCAATCAGTATAGGGTGCATCTTATACCTTTTTAAGCACTCTTTTTTCCATGAATGTCAGTTACTATCAAATGCTTTTTTGTAGTCAATCCATGCCATACTTAGATTCTTCCCCTTTTTACAGTTCTCCACTATAACGTTATTTAACAACAAATGATCCTTTGTTCCATATCACTTTCTTTAATTGCCCTTTTGTTCTACTGCCATAATTGAGTTTTTTCTAAATGACTAAACTCTGTCAGCGTCAATACCCGTGTATAGTTTATATGTCGTTGGAAGACAAGTTATTGGTCTATAATTTTTAGGGTAGCTTGCAAGTTCACTCATAAGTAAGAGCATTGTTTTTCCTGTTGTTAACCGGTGTGGTGTGTGTTCGTGGTGTGCTTATAAATAGTTCTTACTCATGACTATATCCTCGTGCAAAGAAAATACTTTAAGCCAAAAGTTAGATACTGCATCTGGACCTGGGGTTTTCCAGTTAGAGGCTTTTCTCAACTTTGTTTCAATCTCTCGGGCTGTTATTTCATCCCATTTCATATCCTGTACCTTTAAACTTCTTATTCATTCTTTTACTTCTTCTATCCATTTAATATCTTTGTTGTGCTCCACAGGATCTTCATAGATACTTCTCCAAAATGTATCTACTTCATCTTTTTTTGGCAGTCTTTCAATTCCTTTTTACCTTATTTCCCAATTCTCTATAAAACTTTTTTGGGTCATCAATAAATTGCTTATTTTGTGCTTTTTCCTTATATTTATCTTTGTATCTTTTAAGTCTTTCCACCTGTTTTGAAATTTTTAGTTTGTTATCTCCAATAGTGCATAATAGAGCCTGGTCTGTTCTAATACAGCACATTTCTTTTATCACATCTATCTTAGTATTTCTTAGTATTTTTGTTGATCTATTCCCTCTTCTATAATCTTCTAACAATGACACTTCTTGTCTTAGCTGCTTTATAGTTTTTGCTATTCAATATTTCCTTGATGGTATTCACTTTCACCCCTTCTTTTCCCTCGCTACCCTGTGTTCCTGTGGTAGAACTTTATCAGTTATTAATTTAGCAGCACAGTAATATATTCTGTTTACTTCTGTTATACCGCATGAATCTCTATGCACAGTGATAATTACTGTGTTCGTTTGTTTTATTAAGCTTCTGACTTTTGGGGTTTTATTAACCTTCTGCAGTCTATTTCTCTCATTGATCTTGACATATCTGTCTTTGTCTATTAAATCAAGCAACTCTTCTCTTAACTCATTTTCTTCCATACTGAGGGCACATCCCTTGTTTTCCATTTCCTGTGGGCATTCTACAGAAAGTTCTATAGCATCTTCCTGTGGTATTCTCTTTAGTTTCATCCTGTGTCATCTGTTGCTCTGTTATATGGGAACTCACTGGCCTATCACTTCTCAACATTGACTGCATCAGAGTTTCCACAGTTTCCTGTTCCTTTCCTTGCTGTCTAGCTTCAAATGAACATTTATACTGGTTTCCTGTGGAAGGCTCCAAACTATCTTGATATGGCACCTGACCAATTGCTTCCTGTTCCACCGGTTTCCCCTTAATTTGGATATCCATTGCTTTATCCTGTTGTGGTGCTTTCTGTATTCGATTTACTACACTGAATCCTTCTCTTTACAGCTGTTCCATAACCTCAATTTCTATTTATTTGACGTCTCCATTACTAATCTTTTTTTCTACTTTTCCTCTTAGTCTTCTTACTTTTTGTATTGTATACAGATTCCTTTGCCTATATTTTTCTTCAGATATCTTTGGTGCTGCTCTTTTTGTATTGGTTAGTTTTGCTTTCTCCATTACATAAATATTACACCATATTAAATCTCTTTTCCTTTTACCTGTCCATATTTCTTCTTCAGTTGTCTCCTGATCTTCTTGCTTTTCCTTATTCTGGAGACTCACTCCATCATGCTGTGATGTAGTCTGTTTTAGACCTTCTGCATTAAATCCTTCACTTCGCAGGCATTCCATAACTTCAACTTCTGTTTCTTTAACTTCTGCTTTACTAATCGTCTTTTCTAGATTACATCTTTGTGCTATTAATCTTTTTATTGTGAAATTTTCCATATCTGGATGCCTTTGCCTGTATTTCTCTTTGAATATCTTTGAGACTGCATTCTCTATATTAGTTAACTTGGCTTTCTCTTTTGCATAAATATTGCACCATATCAAATCTTGCTTTCTTTCCCATGTCCATATTTCTTTTTTATATTTTTAAAATATCTCTAGGTTTTGTTGTTTATATTTTCTCACTTCCTCAGATGCTTCTTTTTCCAAACAGATCAACATTTCTTGATCTATATACTGTTTTTCAAAAAATTGTATTAATGAAAGCAAATTTTTATTTGAAGCTTCTGACAGTTTTTCCTGTGAAAGTATTTTTCTTTCCTCTAATTTCTCTCTTAATCATTTTGTATATCTTGTGTCTGGAAATTCTGGGCTTTTTACATAATAGTAACAATACATAATTTCTTTCTTATCCTCAATAGTCCACTCTATCATCCTTATGGCTCTTCTTTGGCCAATCAATTTTTGTCATTTTTGTGTACTGCTTCTTCCTTCTACAACAGGGGGGCCATCCTCCCTCTGAGCCTGGCCTGGTCCCATTGCAGGAATGATCCTGTATTTTGAGGTTTCTACACTGTTATTTTTTTCCAGTCCTGGCACCAGTGCACCTACCAGGATTGGACACTTTTTATCCTGGGTCTTGCGCACCCAGCTTTCTTTTTTTTAATTTTTGATTTACTTCTGTCCATGATATATGCTATGTCAATAAAGTCTATATATCAGTGTTGCCTTGGTGAGATTTTGTAAAAAACAGAGTCCACCTCACAAAGGTACTCACCACGACTTGAGGATGAATTCAGTTTCAGCACTACTACTCTCCTTTGCTTGCTGACTTTTCATCTCTACATCAGGACCCCTGTGTGATTGAAAAACTGAGGATGGTACTGTATGAGTGCTACAATGGCTACTCATGTTGGTTAGGACTTAGTACATGAGATTCCCACCTGCCATAGGAGTGTTGGGTGGCTGATCCACTGCATTGCCATTGACAAAGCCAAGGAGTCTATGTTCCTTCATGTTCTGGTGGCATAGGTCAGGCACACTATGGTTGGGTATTTGTAGAGACCCAGGAGCAGTGTAGATGATTGAATCCTGACAGATTCCAGCAAGTCCCAATAGGTGTGGTTGGTGTCCATAGTAATTTTTGGAGGCCTATAACTAATTATGAATTGAGTAGGTATTTGTTCAACTGTTAACTGCACTCGGGATGTCACCCATGTGACATACTCTTTGTCCAGCCTAGAGGTGTGTATGTGTATGGTAATGTTCAACACTCCACCTCCTGTGGCTTTGCAGGCCTTCATTGGGGTCTACACATATGATGGTATGAGTGACCTGGCAAGGTTGGTGTGCTCTCCACAGCTAGAAAGCAGGTGTCAGTGACTGCACAAATGTCAGCATCCTAAAGGACTAGGTACGCTTGCATTGACATGGATGTTATGGTAAGACACCTAGCTCCTGTTAGAGCAGGACACCTGCACAAAGGCACACATCACTGGTGGCAAAGGCCAGTAAACATTGTCACTTTATAAAGCTAGCTGAAACTTACTTAGTTGCCAGCAAAGACGGTGTCACATTCACAGGTGTACTCTACAGAATATGACATCTTACAATGAAATGTATGTTAATTTGTTATGACTTCAGTCTTTAATGGGTTGCCAGTGATGCGCCAGACAATACTCAACTGTCAGAGGCATTGACTACAAATATGAGGCAGACATATGGTCAGTCTGCAATACTCTAGAAAGTTGTCAGGTATGGGCTCAGTATATCACATACAGTTCAACACACACATCTGTACCTGTCTTGTAGTACCCTATGTACATCTCTTACATTTGTAAGAGAAGCAAATGTATCAGAGTAGTATTCACAGGTGGCATATGAGTAATTACAACATCCCAGGTAGCTGGACTACCAGTGCCACACTCAGTATTGGACAACAGAGACCCCAGTAGTAGTCATAAATGAGATGACATTTGCTGGGGTGACTCTGGGGTCAGAGATGTTCTCCATGTCAATGCAGGCAGGTCAAGCAGTGATGGCCATAGGTGCTGGACAGCAGCATGTGAGTCCAGCAGGTCTTGTTGCACCATAGTGTTTACTGTCCCATTTGACATCATTGCATCTCCCATTCTGCATTCCATTACATGCTTACATGATTGACATACCTGTTATAGTGCTCAGGAGTTCCCTCACACAATGCAAATGGTTAGGTTTGTGTAGTTGTAGTCTGTCATTGTGTAGATGGGTTGAGACCTGTTGCAGGTGATGGTGTGTGCACCAATCAGTGTCTCCCACTTGCTACTTTCATCCAGAGCAGCTCCTTCCATTTGCCAATGCCATAACAACACAGTGCTATAATTACAGCCTTCATGTGTGCCTTGCCACTTTTCCTTCCCTGTGTGGAGGACATTATGGAGGAATGGGGAGGGACTACAGCTTCACAGACAGTAGGTGGGAATACCTCTAAGGAGAGGACATGTGGAGACAGCCCGGGAATATGGGGAGCAAAGCTCCAGACTTGGGTACAGACTGTAAGTCAGTAGAGATGTTATACACATAGAGTTACTAATTTAACAGAGTTCATCTGGACATGCAATTTCTGTGTGACTTGATGTCTGACAGTGATATGTCTCTGACATACCTCTAAACTGTCCTGATGCCCATACACTGCCCAGGGGTATGCCTGTTATGTTTGGTCTGTTCCTCAGACAACATCTGTTTTTGTGGAAGCGGTGGGATACTGGGAGGATTGTGGTTAGAGTAATTGTTGACATCCATTGGTGTTTCAGACATCATATCCTTCAGGGATGTTATGTTACAACAAAGCCTGTGACACTGTCAACTGTTTCAGTTTCTAACACCATTATGTGAGATATGTCCCTCTTTCTGGCCCCCTGGCCCCCAAGTATGTCAAGCTGTGTCCAAATGTCTTGCAGTAAGAGGGTCAGGGGTTGTTGGTCTTTCGGCTTTTTCTGGTAAGGGATCACTACAGCAGAACTCCAGTCCGCTAATGATTGGTAGTAGATTATTACAAAATGGCGAGGTGCCAGCTCGACGACCAACCTTCAACGAAGGCACGCCCATTTACGTATGCATGTCTTTTGAACACTACGCAACCACGGGGAGGACATGCAGACAAAACACAGAAGGCACTCCCAAGCCCAGCCGAGAATCGAACGGAAGAACCTCTTGCTGTGAGATAACAATGCTACCACCGTACCACGTGTGATATAATTATTTATTGACTGCACTCAAGGTCGCACCCCGTGTTTTCTTAGCAGACTCATGGAAGTGGTATGCAGCAGAGGCCATGAGCATGGTCTCACACCCTGGGCATTCCTTACAAATCTGTACATATGAGAGTTATGTATGTCTGACCATTGTGAAGCAACTGCCAAGATTGTGTAGCAGTGTTGTGTGTAGATGTTTGTTTGGCTGGGTAGGGAGAGTAGCAGATGTGAGTGTCACAGATCCTTTTTCTATCTGACTATGCATGCTGCTATGGCTGCTGGTGGTCTATCAGGTGTGTACTTTTGTTGGGGCAGACTGAGAAGAGTCCTGTAACACCTCAGGATTCCCAGTACACTGTGAGTAGGGCCAGTATCTGTTAGTGTATTGTGTGACTGTGAATCAGCGTATGTTCGTTCAAACAGTTGTTCTACTCTAGAGTTCATTTGGGATACTGGTATGTTGCTGTGACTGTAGTGCAAATGGCTGTGGGTGGACATTTATGCAGCACTATCTGCTTTTCCCTATGGTTCCATCCCTGTAGTGCATGATATATTTGGATATACATGGGAAATTGGCGAAGCTGATTTGGGTTAGTGTCATGTTGGTCTTACTGTGGTGCAGAAGGTGCTGGTTGACATGGTTGGCGGCTGTCATGGGTTTTTCCATTCTGTTACATGACTTCGGTCATACCTCTCCACTGCCAAAATGTCTAGACACTGTCCTGATTTGTGGTTCATATGTTTTGTCTGTTGACCACAACAGTTGTGGGTTTCTGAGAAATGACTGGGATGATGTAAGCATTGATACCAGTAAATTTTGACATTCATTTGTGTTTCAGATCTGGAATCTGTCTGGCATTGTAAGTAAAAGCACACCATGCCATTCTAGCAGACTTCTGCGTGTATGACAGCCATATTTCAAATATGTCACTATTGTTTACCATTTATCCCCCCCCCCACACTTTGTCAGGCTTTTTGCAGATATGTTGCAATAAAAGGTTGGTCATCTGCCTAAATATCTCTGTATGACAAAAATAATATCTATCTATCTATCTATCTATCTATCTATCTATCTATCTATCTATCTATCTGTCTCTCTCTCTCTCTGTGTATATATATATATATATATATATATATATATATATATATATATATATATTGGCATGTATATGTCTGTATTGGTATGTATATATATATATATATATATATATATATATATATATATATATATATATATATATATATATATATATATATATATATATATATAAATAACAGTACTACAGATATATATTTCCCCTTTATGTTGAATAACTGTTGTTCATGATATGCATGTAAAAAACGTTACAAATTCCTACAGCTCAGATGGTGTAGAGGTAAGTTGTTGTGCTCAGGGTCCTGGGTTTCAGAATAGGAAGTGATTATTTTTTTTCATTGATGTTAAATGACCAGAATGAATTATATGTTTGTAAAATCATTACAGCTTCCCACAGCTTACATGGTGTAGTGGTACTTTGCTGTAATTGTAGTGTACAGCCTCCCAGGTTTGAAACTGGGCAGGGCTGATTATTCTGTTGCCAAGCAGAATGAGGGCTGATGGAGACAGAGTGATTAAGACACTTTTAAGCAGTTGTAAGTGGGTTTGTGCAGTTTGCGTGGTGCTAAGCAAATAAATTAATATAAATAAATAAATTAAATAAACCCTCTTAGCTTCTCTTAGCACCGCTTACTCTTGCTTTCACCCACGTTACTTTTCTTTAAAGAAAAGAAAGAGAAAATTGCTCACTTTTAATTTTAAATAAATATCAGGATAATGGCTTCATTTAGTAGGAGTATATGATTTACTTTACATGACATCCCTCTATGTGCTTTCATTACATTAGCAAGGGGTGTGACTATACTGTATGTGACACTTGTGTATACATGGGTAATTTCACGTTATATGTACTCACACTTCCATTTTACACCAGCTACATTTCCCTGTTTGATAAAAAGCAGTTACTACATAATATAAGAGTAAAAAATGATTTTAACACTTCTTTCCCATATAAAATGTCTTGTCTGTCTTGGTACTTGAACCATGAACATCTTGCATGTAAAGCCAGGACTCTAACCACTAAACAACCTTGGCTTAGCAATTCCAGCTGTATATTTTTATTTATCGCATATGGGATGTTTAAGTAATGCTAAGCAGAGGACCTTAACACGCACACCCGTATAGCTATGCTTAAACATTCCTTAGGATATAAAAAAATATTTATTATATTATTGTTATATTATTATGTTATATAGTGAGTATTGTGGTTTTCTGACAAATTATTGAGGACTGCAGTCAGGAAATAATGGCATACATTTGATTTTCAGGCTTCTGTCCTTCAGAAATTCATGTTAAATCATATCCTGTTTTCTATCCACTTTTCTAAGTATGTGAGGGTAATATTTAAGAGGTGTCCTTGTTTTTAGTGTTTTGTCCCCCCATTATTTGTGCCTTTGTCCACATGGACTGCTGTCAGAATATTGGAATACATTTGACTTTCAGACTTCTATCCTTTAGAAATTCATGCTAATGCATGACCTGTTTTTTATCAACTTTCTAAGTTTGTGACACATTTCCTGCTTTAGCAGGTTGTGAGGTGTTATACTGCATTTTTACAATGCAGGGGGTGTGTCATAGAACCTGTCACACACCCCCTGCATTGCTTTCCTGATGCCGTATGTAGTTCAGCGTCCACAGACACTGAAATGATCATTTCTTTAATTTTAGTCTCTGTGGACACTGAAATACTGGAATAATATTAGAGAAATTATCCAATATTATGCCGGATCATGATTAGAAAGTGCTGTACAGCACTTTCTGAGTGCAGGGGGTGTGTTCCATGTCCATGCACTACTTGAACACGCCCTCTGCACTTGTTTATGGATTGTGTCCACATAGCTTAAACAGCAGCCCGCGTTCATGAACATGCAAGGCATGCTGCTGTGGCTACAGGGACACGAACCACTCCATGCAGGAATAGCACTATTCCTGCATGGAGTTTATTGAATCCCAAGGATGGTTTAACGTCAATGAGCATAACCCAGCAATGCAAGGTTATAATACCATTCACACCTTTAAACCAGCTACTGCATAGGCGGGAACTAAAGGTGGAGGAGTCTTAGTCTGTATTAAAACTAACCTCACATCCAGACTAAAGTGTATGATCAACTGGAACACATATATGTGCAACTCACCATAAACAGGGTCTCATACTATGTCCTTTTATCCTATAGGTCCCATTCTATATCCCAGGATATCCATACTATGTATCTCAATGTACTAGAGCCTCTCACTGTTCAACCTAATACAATATTAATGGGGATCTCAACTACCCTCTATAGATTTGGAATCCTACACTACTTCTAATGCATAAGCTCAACAATCCCTAAACATTAATGCCAACATCATTTATTTATTTGACATTTGTTGACCAAGGAAGTCTGATTGGTCATGAGCCCATTTCCAGTGGAGGCCCAGGGAAAAAAGCTCCACAAAGTATAAAAACATTTTACAGAGTGAAAAACTTCTTACAAAAGGTGATATATGCTGATCATTACATAGTCTAAGGAAGTGTAGCTTACATAATGGACATTTTATAAAGATGAAAACTTTTTACAGATATGAAAATATTTACAAAAAATGAAATACTGAGATCAGTACATTTTAGTGGTAGTATAGCTTGCAGATAGTGGGTAGTTTTGCTGACATATTGGCAGTTGATACTTCTTACAGCAGTAAATATTGCAATCAAGAAATGCAGGAATATAGGTTAATACAGTCGGTTTATCTAGTTACACCTTTTGATTGTAGGCTGATAGAAATGCAATTATAATGCAAGTTGGTACAGTTTAAGAAGGGTATCTACAGGGGGGGGGGTTAGGTACTGCAGGTGCATCTTTGGTAAAAAAGAGCTTAAGGGAAGTATAGATTTAGCTATGGTACATTAGTACGACTAGCAGCTGATTTGTAGAGAGCAGTGGAGGAGCTGGGGGGCGGAGCTGGGTAGATTGGAACATGGGATGCTATGTTGCTTTGGAACAGGAGAAGATGTTTGTATCAAACAGGTGTTTTTTTAGCATGACTTTGAAATTGCTGTGGTCTGCAATTGTCCTGATGCTGCTTGGAAGAGAGTTCCAGAGTTTTGCTACAACATAGGAGTATAGGCACTAACCAGCTTTTTTTATTTGATCTATGTAGGATTGCTAGCTGATTGTCTACAGATCAAAGATTTTTCATGGGTTTGTATGTTTTATGGCATGAGTTGAGAGCTGGGCAGTCATCAGGTTGGTATATAACCTTGTGTGCCATATTTAGTTGTAGGTGGTCTAGGAGGAGTGGGAGTTTGAACCAATTGAGGGGTATTGAGAGCAGTGCAGTGGTGTGTGTTGTGGGCTGCATTTATAGCAAATTTTGCAATTTTATTGTAGCAGGATTCCAGTTTATTTTTTAAGGTAATTTGAATGTTTGTCAGAATGGGAGCACCGTAGAGAAGGCAGGGAAGCAGATAAGTAGTAGCCAGGGTGGACTTGGTGGTTGGATTCATGAATGTTTTTTGCTGGTATAGCATTCCTAGATTGCAATGTTTTTTTTGATTGCACTGTAAATATGTACATCAAAAAAGAGCTTATTGTCTATGGATACTCCTAGTAGTTTGACTTGGGTAAAAACTTCTAGTTGAGTTTTGTTCAGAGAGATGATCTTGAAGTCGGCTGAGAGATTATTGGGTGCAAAAAGGCGAAGTTTGGTTTTATTAGGGTTCAGCAGGAGTTGTACATTGTTTACCTAGGTCTCTATTTGTGTAAAGACAATTTGGGTTAGATGTTGCAGGTGTTTTATATTGTTGGAGGAGGAGATGATAGTAGTATCATTGGTATATTGTATAAGGGAGCTTTGGTGGGAGGCAATGTGAAGGTTGTTAACGAAGATGTTAAAGAGTAATGCTCTGAGATTGGACCAGTGTGGAACTCCAGTGTTATTTGGTAGAAAGTTTGAGAGGGTTCCCTGCCATTTTACATATTGTTTCCTGTCTGTTAGGTAACCGTTGAACCATAGTTGAGAAGTAAGAGAGAGAGAGAGAGAGAGAGACCAAAGTTAGACAGGTTTTGTAGAAGTTTATGGTGGGAAACGGTGTCAAAAGCCTTAGATAGATTAAGAAATATTACAGATGTTAGCAATATGGCATCCCTGGCTTTCTTGACTGTTTCTGTGAAGGAGACTAATTCTGTAGCTGTACTATATGAAGGTCTAAAGCCATGCTGAATGGGGGTAATTAATTTGTTTTGTAGGGTATGATTAAGTAGCTGTTTATGTATGTATTTTTCTAGTATTTTGGATAGGGGAGGTAGTATAGCAATGGGGTGATAATTGGAAATGTCATAGGATTTACCACCTTTGTGTAGAGGGGTTATTATGGATTTTTTCCAGAGAGTGGGGATGTAGGATTCTGTGATGGATCAGTCGATAAGTATACTGACTGGATAAGTTATGGCATTGGCAGTAAGCTTTAAGTACTTTAGGGGGAGATTGCCAGTGGAGGGAGAACAGGGTTTTAGTTTGAGTAACTTACATGGGATATAAAAAGTTTACACACCCCTGTTAAAATGCTAGGGTTTTGTAATATAAAAAAATGAGACCACAATAAATCATTTAAAACTTTTCTCACCTTTAATATCTCCTATAACCCTCACAATTTAATTGAAAAATAAACAAATCCATTAGGGGAAAAATATAAAAAAACATACAATATGCTGGTTGTATAAGTATGCACACTCCTAAACTAATACTTTGTTGTGTGTGCACACCAATAACTAATACTTTGTTGAAGCACCTTTTTATCTAATTACAGCATTCAGTCTTCTTGGATAGGAGTCTATCAGCATGGGACATCTTGACTTGACAATATTTGCCCACTCTTCCTTGCAAAAGAGGTCCAAATCTGTCAGATTGTGAGTGCATCTCTTGTCCTCAGCCATCTTCAGGTCACCCCATAGATTTTCTATTGGATTTAGGTCTGTGCTCTGCTTTGGCCATTCCAAAGCATTAATTTGTTTCTGGTGAAGCCATTCTTTTCTTGATTTGGATGTATGCTTGGGGTCATTGTCATGTTGACAGGTGAAATTCCTCTTCATCTTCAGCTTTCTAACAGACACCTGAAGGTTTTGAGCAAAAATTACTGGTATTTGGAACTGTTCGTAATTCTCTCCACCTTGACTAAAGCCCCAGTTCCAGCTAAAGAAAAGCAACCCCAAAGCATGATATTGCCACCACCATGCTTCACTATGGGGATGGTGTTCTTATGGTGATGCAAAGTGTTGTTTTTGCGCCAAACATACCTTTTGGAATTGTGGCCAAAAAGTTCAACCTTGGTCTCATAGGTTCATAGGTTCATAAGTAGGTACTAGGCTGTTGGCCCTAGGGCCTATATAAGCCTAGTCAAACAGTATCCTGGCTTTTGCCACCCAAGGAAATTATTTTCCTGTGCCCCTGTCAAGCAGAGCCACAGAAATGATCCCTGGGGTGAATTTTCTATCTCCCATCCAATCATTAAGATTTTTCTTGAACAGTGCTAATGAGGAGCTTTGTTTGATATAGATAGGTAGTTTTTTCCAGAGTATGGTCTCATCAGACCATAACACATTTTCCCACATACTTTTGGGAGACTTCATGTATTGTTTGGCAAATTTTAGCTGGGCCTGGATGTTTTTCTGTGTAAGAAAAGGCTTCCATCTTATAACCCTACCCCATAGTCCAGACATGTGGAGAATACAAGAGATTGTTTTCACATGTAGTACACAACCAGTACTTGCCCGAAATTCATGCAGCTCCTTCAGTGTTGCTGTAAGTCTCTTAGCAGCCTCCTTGACCAGTTTTCGTCTTGTCTTTTTAGCAATTTTGGAGGGACATGCAGTTCTTTGCAATGTCACTGTTGTCCCATATTTTCTCCACTTTATGATGACTGTCTTCACTGTGTTCCATGGTATATCCAATGCTGTGGAACATTTTTTGTACCCTTCTCCTGACTGATACCTTTCAGTAATGAGATCCCTTTCATGCTTTCTAAGCTCTTTGTGAACCATGGCTTTTACTGTAGCAGGCAACTGAGCAAATGTCAGGAAATTCCTACTAGGACAGCTGAACTTTATTTGGGGTTAGAGCAAACAAATCAAAGCCAGTCGGTCAAAGCAGTTCCACAAAACCTTAATATTTCCAACAGGTTAAGTGCTTTCATCTAGTTTGTCAGACATCATCAACATCTCTGCCAGTAGATAGATCCACAAATTACAAGCAGCCAAATAATTCCAAATAGATAAACAGACCAAGAAAAGGCTGAAGGATCCAATATCACAAAAATCTTCCGTTTATTGACAGTACATGAGTGCTTTCACAGTCTGATGTCTGACAAAGTAGATGAAAGTGCTTAACCTGGTGGAAATATTAAAGATTTGTGGAGCTGCTTTGATTAACTGATTTTAGTTTTTTGTTCTAACTGTATTTTTTCCAAGCCTGGATACTTGTGGAGTTTTTCTGTTTGGAATGTATTTGGGGTTAATCAGAGTCTCTTTAATTGATGGCAGACAGGTGTCTACCCAAGAAGACTGAATGCTGTAATTAAATCAAAAGTTGCTTCAACAAAGTATCAGTATAAGAGTGTGCACACACAACAAAGTATTAGTTTAAGGGTGTGCACACTTATGCAACCAGCATATTGTATGTTTTTTTATTTTTTATAGTTTTCCCCTAACAGATTTGTGTTTTTTTTCAATTGAATTTTATAGGTTATAGGTCACATTAAAGGTGGGAAAAGTTTTGAAATGATTTATTGTCGTCTCATTTCTTTTTCTATCACAAAAACCTGGCATTTTAACAGGGGTGTGTACATTTTTTATATCCACTGTATGTATGTGGTGAGTGGGTACCAGTTGGAGAGTAAGGAGAGGTAGATTTTGGGGAGATGTGGTAGTATCCAGAGGGAGATGGGAAGATGAGGAGGTTCCAGTAATGTTCTGGGAGCCTCAGGTTTTGACTGGGGTGAGAGTTTGAAGGCTGGTTGGAGAGATTGAATAGACTGAGTATGCTGTCAATGAAATGTTTGTTGAAAGCTTCAGCTATTTAGAATGGGGTTTTATCGGTGCAAAGGGGTGGATTTTCTTTGGTTCCAGGGTTAAGGAGTTGTGAGATGGCATGCCAAAAAACTTTTGGGTTGCCTTGTTGGTGCTTAGCTGGTGGGAGAAATAGTGCTTTTTGTCATTGTTAACCATTTTGCCAGGTTACGTAGTTGTTTGTACTTTTGGTAATTTGGTTTACTTTTAGTTTGTTGTCATTTTTGCCAGGCTTTGCCTCTTGTTACTAGTCATTTTTTGGTGTCCTTAGTTAGCCAGAGAGTATGATTTGTTTTAATTCTTTTAGTATGAAGGAGTCTAAGATGTTAAGGATATCTAGGAATATTTTGTTAAAGTGGCTAATGGTGTCATCTAATAGTAGGGATATTAGTGAGGACAAGTTCATAGATTTTAGTATTGATTCAAATTGTGTTTGGTTGAAGTTATATAAATTATGCAAGGTTTTATAGATGTAGTTTTTGGTGGTCTGGGTTATGGTTCTGTTTGTATAGGTGGATAGATGGTCACTTAAATTATTAGGTAGGGTTCTGGAGATGGTGTATTTGTGGGGATCTGAAACTAGGATCCAGTCTAGTGTTGTTCCTTGATCTTTAATATTTGAAATTCTAGTTTGGGTAGAGATAAGTTGGATAAAACTGTATAAATTTAGACTGTTGGTGGTGTGGTTGGTGTTTAGACTTTGCCAATTTATGTTGGTATCCACTAGGGTGATAGTCTCATTGGTGATGTTTAGGGAGATCCAGAAAAGGATATCTTCTAATATGGGGATGTTATTCCCTGGAGAGATACTGCTATACATAGTTATTTGTTGTTATTGATTTTTAAAGTGTCTAGGAGAATTTCAGCAGTACAGTAGGGGGGGTTGGGATATGGGAATAGGGTAAGGGTATTAGGATAGAAGAGTTTTTCCATTCTCCTACCAGGGACACAAACATCCTTGACCTTGTGCTCACAAATATGTGGGGGCAGATGTTCTTCACCCAATATAATGTCTTCTTTTACTCATCAAATCAGACCCAAAGGTAGTATTACTTGAAATAAAAAATTACTCTGGGGACCCAGTGTAAACAAAATCCTTTTGAAACTATTTCAAGGTGAAATTCTATCTACTAAATGACACCTTGACCAAATTTCAAGCACCTCAAAACCCACTAAACACCATAGCATATGCTGAGCTATTTAAAAAGTCTCTGTATAGCCCTATAGATAGCTGTACAGAGTGAGCTGTGCCCATTCATATTAAGAATATGACAAACTCAAAAGACAAGCCACCTTAGTGGAATCCCAATATCAATGGGTTATACAACAAAAGAAAAACAATCTTGGTCAAGGGTAGGAGGAAGAAAGCCATACATACAAAAAGTACCCTGACCAATCTAAACAGTAAGCTAAGAGGGTTAATTAATAATTCCCAGGCTAAATTTGAATTAAAAATAGCTTCTCAGAAAAAGGGAAACCCCAAAGCTTTCTACAGCTATGTCCATTGCCTCAGTCGAAATATACAACAATCCGCAGAACGTATTGTAAATGACATCACCCAAACTGAAATGGAAGCCATTTTCAACCAGTTGGCTGACAGATTCAGCTCAAATGCTCCCCAACTCACCCCCCCCAAATTCTCCAAAGGAAATACAGCTTAACACAATCCCCCAACTATTACTAGGGGACAGGTCATCAATGCTCTTTCCAAAAACATGCATCAGTGGTCCGCAATAATATCCCAGGATGTTTTAATAAATAGCATGAAACATGACCTCTCTGGTCCCCTTGAATCATGTTTCAAATGGAGCTTTCAGTCTGGTTTTCTGCCCAAATAATAAAGATTCCCCTGCACAAATGAGGTCCAACCACTGATCTGCGTAATTACAGGCCCATAGGTCTTATCAGCCTCATATGAAAGGCCATGGAAAGAATCATCATACATGTGATAAATAAGGACATACAGAACCTGCAAACACTGGACCCATCACAGTCTGGCTTTGTTAAAGGTAGGTCATGCCTATGAAATCTGGTGGACTTTTTTGATAGGGTCACCAAAGCACTGACTGAAGGTAAGACTGTGCACACAGCTTACCTCAATCTGGCCAAGGCTTTTGATACAATATCCCACTCAGGTATTAGAGACAAGCTCACTAATTAGGTATAAACCCTTTTATCACCTGTGGCACATTGATAGAGCCCAGGAGGGAAAAATAGGTGAGGCCACCTCCAAGAAGAGGCCAGTCAATAGTAGAATCCCTCAGAGCTCAATATTGCACCCACTCCTTTACGGCATCTGTTTCTCTGAAGTAGAAGCAAATGCTGAAGGATTATACCTGACTTAGCTTGCAGATAATTACAAGCTGGGGATTATAATCAACTCCCCTACAGACTCTAGCATTTTTCAAGAAGGTCTATCTCTGATTAACAAACAATGCCAAAGTTATGGTCTTAAACTCAAAGCTAAGAAATGTAAAATTGTACCCTTTGGGAAGTTAACCATCCCGGATAGTAAGAATGCTGATAATATGCCCCCAAGAGTCGACCTGGTGGTCAGAGATCTGGTTATGCACTTACAGAGTAGCCCTACCTTCAGTCACCATTTGGCCACAGTGGTGAGAAAATGTTTTTATGTTTTGCAACTTATAAGTAAGGGCATGGCATTTAGGTCCAGAGACATCATTATCACAGTGTCCTCTGCCCATATCAGACCAATCATAGAATACAGTGCTCCATTTGGTATGTAACTGACTAAGCATATACAGCAAATAGAGAGACCTTAGGGGTTTCTTACAAAAAGAATGCAAGGTATAACAGACCTGCCTCATGCAGAACATTTTAAAGCCCTTTCCTGTACTCAGTCTCCTATAGATTGCTGAGGGGTGATCTATGTCTGGCTTACAAGGTATCCACAAACCCCTCACTTATGATTCTCCTACATAGTCATAAGTCAAAGAGTACCAGAAATATAGGGTCTAGGAACCTGAAATTTGTCTGTCATTTAAACAGAACTAGCTGAAGAGATAGATATGTGTCCCAGAGACTGCCCCTCCTACGGACAAGGCTTCCCATCCATGTGAAACAAAGTTCAACTATTACAAAGTTTAAGCACAGCCTTGACCGTTAGATGGGGAATAGGAAATGTACACTAGGCTTGGCACCCATGCCTGTTATGGACAGAGGTAGCTTATAAATGCCTGGCCTCAATGTCCTACTTCGATACAGGACATAATTATTTTTTCAAGAAAAGTTGGCTAGGCTTATAAAGATCCCCTGGGTTGTTAGCCTAGTAACAATCTATGAATCTATGAATACATCTTAACTCATTCTCTACAGTAAATATGAAGTTTGTAGCCTAAGATCCAATGATTACACAGCCTCTTGACAAAGTGAAGTCATACTTTTGCAGGACTAACAAATATTTATATTTCAAGAAACAAAAGCATTACTAAGGAAATGTAACTGACAAACTGTTTATCATAAGCTAATCTTTACAATGGTTGCATTAATTAGATTTTGTGTTCTAATCTAGAAATCATGATAAAGACAGCGATTATTAATTTTTGTAATGTTTGTAAACCACTTAGATCAGCAAGCATTCCAGCTGCAGGCATTCTGTCAGCAATATTTTCCAGGGAATTCAGAAAGAACTCTACCACTAGTGACAAGGGCTATGGCCAAAAAGGACTGTCTGCATGATGCAAAAAACAAATACAAATGTGATTCAGTGATATATGCAGCTGCAGTAAAGAAACACTTCATTATCAATTAATTTGCATGTATCTGAATCACCCTCGAATACAACAAGTATTAATTAGCACATTCTGTGTAAATCAACACTAGTGTCTCATGCATTACATAGGCACATACACTCTCCCATTCACTCTCCCACACATTCACACACACACACATGCACACGCACACACACACACACACACACACACACACACACACACACACACACACACACACACACACACACACACACATCTTACCTAGCCCTGAGTGTAGACAGCATCCCTGATGTCTCTTTTTATTTTTTTGTCTCTATCCTTGCAAATCATGAGTACTTACAGTCAGTCAATAATTGCAGCATTAGGATTTCATTCCTCATATTGTTCAAAGCATAGAGTTACGTTAGACCTGTTGCTCAATTAAGTTTGTCATTGAGTCCATGGAGCAGTTCAAGAATCGCCCTTTCTTTTTATCTCGAGTTGCTCTTGGCTTTGTCCCAAAGCCATTCTTCGCATGGACACACTCCATCTGTCTCAACAGTTCCTAATCCCAATGGATATTTCTAATTTTGCCTCATATGTTCCCTGTCCTTCATAATTCATGGGCCATTGCAGTCAGTGATTAAAGCCAGAAATTAGAATTTTTACTTCATGATACATAACAACTATTCCAAAACAAGTATTAAAATATTAAAATAAAATAAAACACAACCAAAAAGGCCAGTATCCTTATAAATAGTATAGAATTTTATTCTCTAGCACCTTGACTAACATGCCTTTAAAGAGATAAAAAACTTTTTCAAAAAATTATTTATATATATGCATTCATTAACACTTTAATTAAACAATAAAACACATATCCAATAAAAATGCAAAATTCATTAAGCGATAATAACAAGTTCCAATTGCATTCTAAATTTAAACCAGTAGGTGCCAAAGTACCATATTTCAAAATAAATATTGTCTCTTTATATAATAATCTTCTCTTTAGTTCAAAACTATTAAAACCTTGTATCTTTCTAAAATACCGCCCCCTCAAATAATTGACATTTCTCTCATATAAACTCAGAAAAAATTAACAAACTGCAACAAAATGAAGGAGGAAAAAGGACCACACCAGATACTCAAAACAGTTCCAATTAGCACTTTCGTTTACTAAAAATGAGCAAACTTCTTCAGACAATTTTGAGACACACAAGTACACTTAAATACAATACTTATCATGACATCATTTCCTTTAGGAAAACATCATTTCCTTTAGAAAAATATCATTTCCTTTGGAAAAATACAGCATCATTTTAAAGTGCCAAACTCTAAAAAAACAAACTATATATCAAAAAACAAATGAATAATAAAAGACCTTACAAATACTTCCAAAGATTCCATGTAAAAATACATTTGTATAATTTAATAAATATACAGTAAAAAGTGATAAAAATATATAAGCATAAATCTACCTAATTAACGCTTTTAATTTCAAGATGCTCTTAATAAAAACAAAGTCATTTCAACCTGGCGGAACTAAGGCATTTAATTTCAACTGCCAAATCAGTTCCTTCTCCTCTAATTTCAAATCCATCAGTCCACCCCTAAAGTTATCCAGAATTTTTCAATAACTAAGAACTTGAATTCATGTTTGGGACATAAATTAATATGACTTGTAAGTGCATTGTTCAAATTCTTTTTATCAATGGCATACAAGTACTCATAAATTCTATTCTTGAGGGGTCTTTCAGTTTTGCCCACGTAGAAAAGGGGCAATTCTTACATGAGCTCAAGTAAACCACCCCTCTGGTGTTACAATTGAATTTATCATTGATGTGGTATTTTTTGCCATTTATTGTAAAAAAGGTTACCACACCTATATATTTGCACCAACAGCAGGTCTCACATTTAAACATCCCACTATGTGGGGGATGACATTTTAAAGTACTATTTTCCAAAAGTGTTTTTAAATTCCTGCCTTTCCTAAATACAACAAAGGGAGCCTCTCCTACATGTTGTCTAGTCAAATTATCATCTAATAAGAAGGACCAATTTTTGAAAATGATTGATCTCAAAAAGGGAGCATCTATGGAAAATGTAGTTATAAAGCTCAACCTTGCTAAATCAACATCTGAGGACCCAGATAGTTGTTTAGGGACAAAATCCCTACGGTTCCAATCAATTCCTGATGTGTTGCAAGTAACATCCAAATTGTCCAACAAATTATACGGACTGCAAGAGCCCAAACTGGTAAAAATATTACTATCCTTGACATTCAATAATGGTTTAAAAATACAACAAACTCTTTTAGAGGAGACTTCATCAATCAGGTCATCCACTAAATTGATGGGGTAGCCACATTTACTGAACATTTCCTTCAATAACCTGCATTCATCTAAAAAATCATTCTCTAAGGTCACCATTCTTGCAGCCCATACCAGTTGACCCTTAACAACTCCCCTTTTCTGATGAAAAGGGTGGCAAATGGAAAAATGAAGGAATGCATTCGAGTATGTGGATTTTCTAAAAATTTTAGAAATAACCCCGTCCAATGAAGGATGTTTAATCAATTCAACATCAAAGAAGCAAATTTGTTCAGTATTGAATTCCCAGGTAAATTCAAGGAACTTCGTGTATTTAGAAATATGTTCAACAAATGCTGCAGCAGAATTCCTACTACCTCGCCAAAGGATAAAAATATTGTGTAAATAACGGGTGTACGATGCAACTTTTTCTTGGAAAATATGATTCCTAAATAGGAATTGTTTTTCTCAGTGGGCCATCACTGTGTTGGCAAAAGTACCACCACACGGAGACCCCATGGCTACACCTGTTTTCTGTAAGTAAAATTCTCTGTTGAACAAAAAATAATTGATACTCAAAACTAATTCCAACAAGTAAATAATTAAATCTATAGAAGCACCATCCAAATGTTGTTTGGCGAGGTAGTATGAATTCTGCTGCAGCATTTGTTGAACATATTTCTAAATACACAAATTACCCTGAATTTACCTGGGAATTCAATACTGAACGAATTTGCTTCCTTGATGTTGAATTGATTAAACGTCCTTCATTGGACGGGGTTATTTCTAAAATTTTTAGAAAATCCACATACTCGAACGCATTCCTTCATTTTTCCAGTTGCCACCCTTTTCATCAGAAAAGGGGAGTTGTTAAGGATCAACTGGTATGGGCTGCAAGAATGGTGACCTTAGAGAATGATTTTTTAGATGAATGCAGGTTATTGAAGGAAATGTTCAGTAAACATGGCTACCCCATCAATTTAGTGGATGACCTGATTGATAAAGTCTCCTCTAAAAGAGTTTGTGGTATTTTTAAACCATTATTGAATGTCAAGGATAGTAATATTTTCACCAGTTTGGGCTCTTGTAGTCCGGATAATTTGTTGGACAATTTGGATGTTACTTGCAACACATCAGGAATTGACTGGGACCGTAGGGATTTTGTCCTTAAACAACTATCTGGGTCCTCAGATGTTGATTTAGCAAGGTTGAGATTTATAACTACATTTTCCATAGATGCTCCCTTTTTGAGATCAATCATTTTCAAAAATTGGTCCTTCTTATTAGATGATAATTTGACTGGATAACATGTAGGAGAGGCTCCCTTTGTTGTATTTAGGAAAGGCAGGAATTTAAATACACTTTTGGAAATAGTACTTTAAAATGTCACCCCCCACATTGTGGGATGTTTAAATGTGAGGCCTGCTATTGGTTTAAATATATAGATGTGGTAACCTTTTTTACAATAAATGAGAGCATTAAGAAGGACTTAGACTTTCAAAGATACCAGTTTGACTATGAGAGAATATTTCACAGCATTGACCAACATTTATTGAAGGTCAATGCAACCAAAATTAAGAAAATTCTAAGGGATTTGAAGGACTATGAAAAAGGGCTAGCATATCCTAGACCCCCACCTTCTCAGAGTAGTAACCCACCCCAAGGTGATAATGAGCAACCAGAAGGTTTGATTCAAGAGAGTGAAGTTCCCCAAGCCACTATTGATAGTGACATGGGAGACCAGGCTCCAGACTCAGCCTTGGTTCGTCTCAGTGATAGACTAGCGACGAAAAACAACATGGGCTACAAACAGGGTCCTAGTGACCATATAAATTTTCAGAACCAAGCCTCCGGCAGCCATTACCCAAAGGGGAGAAGGAACAATTCCAGAACCAGGAGGAAGAACAAGTGGTGAACACTGAAGAAAGGGAAGATTGTTTAGAAGCTTTAAACACTTGCAGTATAGTTTTGAATACTTCAAGAGACTTTAAAATTTATAATTACTCGGAGATTAATATATCGTCCGAGATGGCTGACTTATTATCACAGGGACATACGTTTGTTCCAACTGCACACACCCAAATAGCTGACATTTTAATAGATTTAAAACTTTTTGTTCGTAAAATGAACTTGAATTTGCTAATGGGTGATCATTTACCAACCCAGAATGTCTACTATACTCCAAGTGTCTATAACCCTCCTACCCACTTGATTTTGTCCTTCTTCGAACAGATGTGTGAAATTGATATTAGGAACACACTGTTTAGTAGTAGGCATGGTTATTTCCAACAACACAATGTCTCAAGAGAGGAAAGGGACATACTTAACTTTTTGAGTTCCTCTTATGTGAGAATTATGAAACCAGATAAGGGAGGGGGCCTGGCGATTATGAATGTAGCAGACTATAACCAAAGAATGTTATCGATCTTAAACACTGAGACATACAGTGAAGTGTCAAGAAATGAGTTAAATATAGCTATGAATAGAGTGAATTCCTTGTTTTATGATTTATATATTGAAGGGCGTATTGACAAGAATGTGTTTGAATTCTTGAAGATGCCAGCACCTAGACTACCTATTATTTTCGGAATTCCGAAAATTCATAAAAGTGTAGCAGACCCATCAATGAGGCCATTGGTAGATGCAAGGGGAAGTATGACATATGCTTGCGCTAAAGCTGTTGACAACATCCTTAAAAAATATGTTGCCCAAGAGACCCAAATTTCAAAAGATTCCTGGTCCTTTTTGCAACATATTAATCAAATTCCATTTTTTGAAAATGCCTTATTTCTGACAATAGATGTTAAGGATCTGTATTCTTCGATTCCCCACCAGGAAGCCATTGAAAGGTCAGCACTTTTTATGCAAACCCATAATGCCCCTAGAGATGAAGTGAACTTGGTGACAGAATTAATAGACATAGGATTGTCTTATAATTATGTCACCTTTAATGGTAAATTTTACCATCGAAGAGTGGGAGTTGCGATGGGGTCCCCATGTGGGGCCAGTGTGGCTAATACGGTCATGGCACACTGGGAGAGACAACATGTCTTACAAAATCCTTGGTGCCAACAACACATAAAATTTTATACGCGATTCTTGGACAACATTTTTGTGATGTTTGTCGGCCAGGAATCAGAGGCACTGAGAATGATAGACATGTTTAATAACAGCACGGAGCTTTTGGAATTCACTTATTCTGTACACAAGGACAAGATTTTATATCTTGACATTGAATTAAGGAAAGATTATAGAGAATTAGTTTATTTAGCAAAAATTTTCCGTAAGAGTACTTACTCAAATTCCTTCCTTCATTTTTCCAGCTGCCACCCTTTTTCACAGAAGAAATCTGTGATTAAGGGGCAGTTAGTTAGGGCAGCTAGGATGTCCACAAAAGATGAGGACTTTATAGCCGAATGCGATACACTTAAGAACTTTTTCTTACAGAGAGCTTACCCTCTAGATTTGTTCATGACCCTCCTTGAGGAAGTGAAAGCTAAGAGACATGGAGGATTGTTCCCACCAATTTTGTGTAATAAAAATATGACTTTGGTTTGTAGTGACAAACAGGGGTCTGACGAGTTGTTCAGCCCTTATTGCTTTATTTCCACTTTTGCCATGGAATCCTTTGAAATAGTTAACATCATTTGTAAGAATTGGGGGTTACTGCTGAACCATAATGAGACACGTATAACTTTCCCCGAATGCCCGAAAATAGTTTTCAGACGTGGTGCAAATTTGAAACAAATTTTAGAAAACAGAGCCACTGTGATGAAAAAGAAACTGGATACATTCAAATGTTATATGTGTAACCAATGCAAATATATCCATGAGGGTAACTGTTGTTGTATTAGGGATGTTAAGATCAAAGCCAAGGACAAATATGATTGCAACAGTAAGCAAGTAGTGTATTTGGCAAGCTGCACCCACTGTCCCGCGTTCTATGTCGGCAAAACCGACAGAAGACTAAGGGACAGGATATATGAACACATATATAGTATTAGCAATAGTAAATCCACAAATGCATTGGCAAGACACATTTTAGAACAGCCCACACATAATTTCAAATTTAGCTTCATACAACAACTATACAATGACGGAAGAGGTGGTCCAGTGTCACTTAGATTGGAAAGGTTAGAGCTTTGTTGGCAATTGAGGCTGAATGCCTGCCAGTTTCCTGGCCTGAATGAGTGTAATTCGATTATGTGTGTCCTACGCTTGAAAAATCTGTTAAGGTGAATTCTCATTTGTATTTTTAGATTAGAGACTTTACTGCTTTTATGAGCAAATACATGTGCAGTTCTTTGAGATCGAAATTACAAGTCAAAACTTTATTTTTATCTATTTTTAACTATTTTAACATTGTTAGTTATACAAAGCTTAACATAATTTTTTACTTGGAGATTTTTTATACATTTTTATTTTTATATTTACATTTGTTAGTACATTATTTTTATATATTTTATCATTGTTCATTATAGCATTGTATTTTCTGAGTTGTGACCTGCATGTATATGAGATTTTATATAGGTAGAAATTAAACAAACAATATATAAAAAACAAACAATAAAAAATAAAGAATTAACTAGTAGTTGCAAGTCTCACCAGTAGGGTGAGCTCTCTGCGTAGTACATGTGTAGTGCTGCGTGACTTCAATGTGATTTCAATGAGATTTGGGTGCTATAAAATCCTCTAGTAGATTACTAAATTAAAGTTTTGTTTCTGATAAAGTTGGATACTTAAATCTGAGAAGCTTAAATAAATATTTCAAATGCAGGTTTCGTAGTGGATTTTTCACGTGGTGTTAGAAGACAGTGTTTGGGAAGTTTTTTGTTTACCTGTTTCAAACCATTTTCAAGACTCAGAAAGAATACGCTAAGTGTACATGTAGTCTACACTTTGTGGTAATCTTTATGAATCCCTGTCAATATTTAAAGCAGCAAAATATCAGTAGGAAAACTAAAATTAGGAGGAAGAAGGTATGTGTTATGTCTGTGTTGTCTGTTCCTAGAACAGTGTACACTTAGTGTAGGTTTTATTGAATCCAGCCCAATTTATTCTACATTATTAATTTTCTCAAAAGTCCTTACTGTGTATCTACATATTGAGCAATTACCACAAGGTACATTACCAACAATTTTAGGTTCTAACATCAATTGAGCATCAGGGGGTGAAAAAAACATGGATAATCATGTTCTTAATACTATGTCCCCTCTTTAGAAAAAGAGACGGTCTACTAGGTAAAGAATACCCTAAAATTCTATCTTTTAATAAAAAAAAATCCCAATGAGATTTAATAACATTAAAAATATTCTGTTATTATATTATATGTAATGACAAAATAAATTCTTTCATTACTTTTTCCAAACATACTTGTGTTACAACTCATTCTTTGTCCATAATTCACAATATTATCTCTTCTTTTATTCTTATTAAAATATTAACCACTACCAAATAGACTATATAATGCTTTCCTCAATAATTTGTAAATCTTAACCCCTCTGTTTAAATTGGGTACATGTTCTATATAACTCATTTACCGATATTTCTTTCTTCATTACATAGTCTAGAAATATGTAATAGTTAGCGATAAGGTAGTGAATCTATCAAATGAGGGCGGTGACAACTTTTCTCATAAAAAAAAAAAAAAAAATTGTATCAATAAAGTTCCAATGTGCCCTAGTTTTTATATCTTTACTTGCTTCGCCCTCTAATTCAACATCCAAAAAGGTTACTTTCCTACCAAACTGCAAACTATCAAATTCAATACCAAAACTATTTTCTTGTAAATCATTTACAAAATCATTACTTAAAGTTTCTTTACCTTCACATAAAAATATTAGGTCATTAATAAATCTGAAATATTTAATCATATGTTTTCTATAAAAATTCAACTTAAAAAGATGTCTAATTTCAAATAATCTCATAAAGAGGTTGTCATACATGGGGGCAAATGGAGCCCCCATTGTAGTTCCCTTAATCTGATGAAACAATTCACAGTTAAATTAAAAAAAAAATATGTATTAAATAAAAATGAAGTAATTCAGCCATGTAATAAACCAAGTGACTATCCCCTAAAAAAACAACTCACTGCCTTTATACCTAATGAATGTACAATGTTAGTACAGAGGCTCCTAGCATCCACTGTAAGCCAATAATTCTACATTTTCCATTCAATAGATTGAATCTTCTACAAAAAATCAAATATATCCCGTATATATGAATTAAGATGAGTAACTGGTACCAATAAATATTTATGTCACAACAGCCCTACTTTATGCAAAAAATAATTAATAGCTGATAGTATAGGATGACCCGGTAGAGAAGATAAACATTTGGTAAACAATAAAATCTTGCCATGGAACATCCCTGGATAACAAACATTTTTTCCACATCCTCCTTAGAAAAGTAACCCAGTCTATAGCCTTTGGTAATTAGATTCTGGAAGTCCATAAGGGCTTATTCATATTCTGATTTAGTAATCCTTTCATACACACTAGTATCACTTAAATTATCATCACACATTTTTATACTGAGTATAATATATAACAATTATCTTCTGGCCCTTATCTGATGGTTTAATAACAAGGTCCCTGCGCTAATATTTTTTAAAGCTAACAATTCTGCTTTAGTTAGATTATAATCCACATTACTTTTTAAAAGCATTATATAACTTTTCCAAATAATAAATTAACCATTACAGAAAAAAATCTTAATGCCCTCATTCAAAAATGGAGGAATAAAATCACTTTTACATAAAACACTTGAAGTATCCAGCAGACAGTATGCATTTATAACTTCCTGCATAAATGAGTCACAAGAAAAATAAATATCATCACATCTATTTACAAAACTAACTAAGGCATCATTCAAACAATTATTATCAGATTGTCTTTTAGAAAAATATTTTACTAAATGAAGGTTTCTAACAAAATGAAATAAATCAGCTTTTAAAATGTGTAGCCTAGGTAATACAGTGGGTATGAATTTCAATCCACAATTTAACACAGATAACTCCAGGTCTGTTAAAATACACCAGAACAAATTCAAAACCAAATTATTATCAGACAACAAAGGTAATTCTTGTATACTAAACATAACGGTCTTAATGTCAATAGCATGTTTTCTTCTTCCCTTGCCATTGTTGATGTTTGTCCTCTGTAGTGTCCAAATGCCCCCATTTGTGGCTGGAGTTCTCATTATGTCAACTGAAGCTCCTATTATGTCGGTCATTCTGAAAATTATCTCTCATATAACCAGGTGGTTGAGCTGCAGGTAGAGGAGGATAAGCTACCGCCTCTTCTTCTTCCCATTCTGTAGCACTCACGGTAACCTCCGATGAAGCAAACAAAACTCCATGTTGCCTCCTATTCTCCTCACTTCTGGAAGAGCACCTGCCACTCTGGCATCTGATTTTATTGGCTCCAGTTCTAAAGACTGAACCACTATAACCACTGTTGTAGTCATTAATGTCTCTAATATTTTTTTTTTTAATTTTTTCATCTTATATTCAATTACCTCCTTCAAATTATCTTGTAACTTTTCATTAATTCCTCCCTCAAGTTGTTCATAATGGGAGGCACTTAGTTGCACAGACAAAGAGGAACAAATGGAATAAATCTCCTCTTTCAACACTCATTGTCTCACTGCAACCCTACCAATTAATATAGCCATCCATGCTATCATGCAGCTATGTGCTGCTGCTTTTTACCTTAATTCGAATTTTTTATCTTTATCATCTGAGGGATTAAAGGGCATTGAAGGATTTTTATAAACCCTTAATCCCCTTGGAGAAGTATCAAGTTCAATATAGCACTGAAGACTAAGCAAATTATATTGCACTGATGTTTCTTTTAACAAAATATGTTCAAGTTTATCTACAGTACCTTGAACCCCCAGTGTAAGTAAAAAGGAAGTGCACTGTCCTACAAAGGTAAAAAGATTTGAGACCCTCCTATTCTGCCCTTGCTATATATAGCTTTTTCCACATATGGGTCTGTTCACCTTCTCTGGAACCAGTGCCACATTCAGGTATATGATCTGTTGCTCAGGTCCCCATCTGGGAAACATATTGTTCTATTGTTCTTTGGGTTGTATCTACTCCCTCATCTCTAAAGATTCATGATAACTGAAAAGAAGGATCACTGGCCATGTTACAAGTCCAAAACAACTATCCAAATACTAAAATAAAATAAAACACAACCAAAGAGGCCAGTATTCTTATAAATAGTATAGACTTTTATTCTCTAGTGCCTCAGCTAACAAGCCTTTAAAGAGATAAAAACTTAAAAAAAATGGTTTTATATATACACATCCATTAACACTTTAATTATACAATAAAACACATTTTTTTTATTTTTTTATTTATTTAACATTTGTTGACCGGGAAAGTCCGACTAGGTTCCACAGATCCTGTTTTCAGTGGAGGCCCAGGGAGAAATGCTCCAGAATCCATATCCAATAAAAATGCAGAACCAATTAAGCTATAATACCACTTTCCAACTGCATTCTAAATTTAAAGCAGTAGGTACCAATGTACCATATTTCAAAATAAATATTGCCTCTTTATATAATAATCTTCTCTTTACTTCAGAACTATTAAAACTTTCTATTCTTTTCAAAATACTGCCCCTCAAGTAATTAACACCCCCCTCATGACATAAAATGTAATAAACTGCTATGGGGCTTTCAACTTTTTTTATTATTGCACAGCCTTTTAACTAAGTGAAGTCATAATTTGCAGAATTAACAAATATTTATATTTCAGGAAATAAAAGCATTCGTAAGGAAATGTACTTTATCACAAACTAATCTTTACAATGGTTGCATTGATTAGATTCTGTGTTCTAAACTGGATTTTATAAATCATGATAGACACAGTGATTATTACTTTTTGTAATGTTTGTAAACCACTTAAATCAGTAAGCATTCCAGCTGCAGGCATTCTGTTAGGATTATTTTCCAGGGAATTCAGAAAGAACTCTACCACTGGTGATAAGGGCTATGGCCAAAAGGGATTGCCTGTATGATGCAAAAAAATGTGATTCAGTGATATGGTAACTGCAATGAAGAAACACTTTATTACCAATTAATTTGCATGTCTCTGAATCACCCTTGAGTACATCAAGTATTAATTATCACACTCTATGTAAATCAACACTGGTTAATTATCACACTCTATGTAAATCAACACTGGTGGCCCATGCATCACATAGGCACATGCACTCTCCCATTCACACACACACACACACACACACACACATCTTTCCTAGTCCTGAGTGGAGAAAGCATCCCTGATGTCTCTTTTTTTTTTGTCTCTACCCTTGCAAATCATGAATAATTATGTTCGGATAATAATTGCAGCATTAGGGTGTCATTCCTCTTATTGTTCAAAGTACAGAGTTATGCAAGACCTGTTGCTCAATTAAGTTTGTCATTGAGTCTATGTATCAGTTCAAGAAATTTCCTTGCTTTTTATCTAGAGTTTCTCCTGGCTTTGACCCATAGCCATTCCTCACATGGATACCCCCCTGTCTCTCTCAATAGTCCCTAATCTCAGTGGATACTCCTGATTTCACCTCATATGTTCCCTATCCCTCATAATTCATGACTATGGCAGTCAGTGATTAAAGCCAGAAATTAGAATTTCTTATTTCATATTATATAACAAATATTCTCTTACAGTAAGTTCTAGTTTACATAGAGGGTTAAGTCTCCTGCTTAATGAGTTGCACATTCTAGCATGGTATAGGGTTTGACCTTATCATATGAAAAGCAATGGAGCACACTTAAGCTTATTATATGTACAAACGTTTAGCATAGAGCACACTGCCGAGCAACCATTCAGCTCAACAGAACTAAATCCACATACACAAATGCACATCATAAGAAATGTGGCACATACCATTCAGCTTAACAGAACTAAGTACAAAATGGAGCACAAATGCAGACAGCTGAACAAATACAGACTGCCATTTTGTTTCTCATAAGACAATACTTACAAGTGAATAACGCTGACTGGTTCGACTCTGTAGAAAGTTAAATTATGGCTCAGCATTCTGACAAGCTGTCTTTCTGCCTCATGAAGCTAACGTCATCATGCACTCCCCGCACATGATGATGTCAGGAACAAATTTGTCCACAAAACAAAATTAAAAAAAATGGGAAATTTGAAAATTAAAAGGGCCACTTGGGAATTCTTGGCACCCCAATATTTTGCCCTCAAAACTAGTATTTACAGAGGAATTTTGTATGGTTGAGAGATATGGTGTGTGTGTGTGTGTGTGTGTGTGTGTGTGTGTGTGTGTGTGTGTGTGTGTGTGTGTGTGTGCCCCAGTTAGGTATAACTGGTGGTTAGAATTACTCAGACTCAGACCCTGTACCTTAGGTACAAAGAGCAAGAGCCTAAATTCTCTACCCATACCACCACCACTTGTCATTCAAAGAGTTAAATCCATAGTTCTCAACTGTCCAAAGTTTTACAGAATGTCTGAAATGTTTGGCTCATACTTGTGGTCTGTTCTTCTTAAATTTCTGGTCTTCTAGCAAATCAATGATAACTGAATTCACTAAATAATGATAGTCATTTAAGTTTCAATCTTCTTATCTTTCAAGAAATGCATGGTAACACAAAACATTTTATTCTAGCAAGTTTTCTAAGATTATGCAAGCAATGTGTAAAACGTGTCTCTGGTTCTGGGCATTTGTCCCCCCACCCCCCTCAAATAAATGTTTGCTTTTCCAGATGTGTTGTGCTGCATAGTGCTTCAGGGGGAGAGAAATTTAGTGCTGCTTATGCAAAGTGTGTTTGTTTTTGTTGTTAGTAGCACAGCAGGTAGAATTTTTGCTTTTGATGCAGTAGGCTGTGGGTTTTACTCCCACAGTATTTAGATGGATTGCTGATACTGTACTGTGTTGTACTTTTAAAGGAGGTGGATGCTGCAGTCCTGAGAATATCCTCTTTGGCGGAGATACCTAGTAACTATGAACCTGTTATCAGTTTGCCATCCATCTCCTATTGCAATATTACTAGCTTATAATTTTTGTTAATGTAACATAAGCAATTTATTCCTAAAGGGCAACAGTCACTTTATTTGTAGATGAAACAATGAAATATAAAGTTGTTTGCTAGCAGCAACCTCTTCATTAGTTACAGATCTCTTTAATGTGGAATCATTTACACGACTTTTACTTCTGCAGAGATTGTGCATATTTACTGATACTTGTGGAATGTACAAGTTTGAGTAGACTTTTATGATGAAAATGTTCTTAATTGGGCAGTTTTGTCATTATTGGTTCATGCATTTTGTTTCATTGTTTACTGGAAAAATGTTCAAAACAATGCATTTAAAACGTGCTCTAACAAGTGTGCTGTATTATATGAGGAATATAATTTAATACAATCAGGAAGGTGTATCAAAGAACACATGTATGTTTCATGTGCAAGGGCCCTATGGTTTGAAAACAGCCAAAAGGTAATCTTTATCCACCACTGGCCAGATGCATTTTCTTTGAATGTGGGTTTCAATGCTGTTTCAATAAATGTGAGTTTCAATGGCAGAGAAGTTTTAATGCTTAGTCTATTTTATTGTGATTGTGAGACTGTATTGTTTTGTTTAGCAGATGTCTGTTAGTATTTGTGTTATAAAATGTAAAATAAAAGTTTTAAATCAAATCCAAATAATTATTGTAGAAGTAAAGCAGTATGCACATTACAGTGTTTATGGTAAATGAGATGAAATAGCCAAGTAATGGGACATTGGAATGGCTGCAGTGGAGAGGGTTATGTATGGCGGGGCCCCATTCGACCATGATTTTGTGAGGGGGAAGGACAGCAAACTCAAAGACAGCCATGGGCAGCACAAACTCTAGTTGCAATACTGATCAGTAGGCCATGGAGAATTACTTTTGTAGGTCCTAGCAAACTATAATTTATTTTTGCTAAGATTAGAATATTGCCTACCAGTAAATGCCCTAGTTTTACCACAAAACCCACATACTGCAAATCACCAAAAACAAAATCCTAAGGTTTATCCTCTTCTCCCTTCTCAGTGAACATCATTCCTACACATTTCCAAAAATGGTTACCATTTAGTACAGGGTCTGAAGGACCATATTTTGGTTTGGCTTTCTTCAGTTTGCATTTGAGTTGGTATCCTACAATTCCATTGAAGTGGACGAGGTTACACAATTATGTAAGCAAATGTTATGTTAATCAGCATACAGATTTGTACCTATTTTTCATAGGTCTTTGTCCAGATTTTTGATGTTTCCAGGTTGAGAGGTATGACACAAAAAAAAAAAAAAATCCCTGGCAAATCCCATATCAACATAAGGATATGGACGTGTTGTTTCCACAGAGAAGCAGTTCTAGCTGAGTACCAAAGCAAAGAGCCAAGTGCTATTTGGTAACAAATCTACATACTGTTCCAGGAAATAGGAATACTCAACCAAATATGATGATCTCTTGATATCATTCTGTATTTTTGGTGCAAATAAAACCATACTGCTCGTAATGTACTAATTGAGATACTGGATGTTTAATCCAGCTGCTAAAAGTTCATTGGCAAATGTCATCAAAATTCAACATAGATTGCTCAAGTATGGAAAACATTCTGTATAGTCTATGCTAGATTTCAATAAAATCTTTTATGCCACAGGTAAACTACGGTAGGTAGGGCATCTGCTTTTTAACACATTTATAATTTCAAAATGTTTTATGTATATACAGAACACGTAGTTGACAAAAGTCTGAAGGTATACAAGACAGGCCTAGTATCTTATTTAAGTAGTTTGATGGCATTACGATTTCAAGAATTTACAAGGGCTTGCATGATGAGACCAGCTGGTTCAACAGAAGATAATTTAGATGCATACCATAGGGAAACTTTCTGATACACACACACACAGTAAAATACAATGTTACATTTTTTGTCATTAGTCATATACAAATTTATTGTAAAATTATTTAAAATATCATGGTATGTTTGGAGCTCCACTGTCCATTTGTTTCATTTATCTTTTAAAGTCATCTTTGGATATTGCAATGCACTAGTGTAAATGTGGCTTTGTAATTTGTAGATAAATGCTAAACAATTAGTCTGCAGCCCATTGCACACTTAGCTAATAAAAAGACAGTGGCCAAAGGTGATAATCAAACTTTGTACAGTCCATCTGGGAGGCAAACACTTTAACCATTAGTCCAGCCTCCCTAGGGCTCATCATATAGAACTGAATTCCAGTGTATAAAGTACAAAAATGTAGTTTAAAACACTTTATAACCTACATTGTAGACAATTATAAAATACTTTCGACAGAGCACTTCTTATTTGCATGTTAGCTGTCAAAGGAAAAATCAAAGATCAATGCAGCCAAGGTTCAGTTAAGGTTCCTTTATTCTTGTACAAGGAGACAAAAATGCAGTTCAGAAATTTGTCTAACATTATACAGGAAATACTTCATTATTATACTGTTCTGTAAGCCATTGCCCTCTAAGCTGACGTAGTCAAATATAACTCTAAGCATTGTTCTAAAACAGGTGTTTACTAAGTTTTGCTGCTGATATAACAATTATAAATGTTCCAATGAGAAAGTTTTCTCAAAAACAACGTGGCCTTGCTGACCACCGGTCTGTAACGATTCGGTGTTACAATTCGTGATTCTTTCTTACTTTGAACACAAAGCATATACTGATTACAGCCTTTAGTTTTATCTAGTTCCTCTACAGCTGCAGTGTTCACTCAACATGAACAAGGTTATTTGCTTAAGTCTAATAACATTTCCGAATACTGTATTGTTCTATTTTCCTAACGCTATCAAAATCATCTGTTTCTCAGTGTATGAACAAGGTCATTCACTGAGCTGACCAGAAGCAAAGTCAGAAAGTACATGCAATTATTTTCAAGCCTGTAGCAGAATAAATGTGTTAACCCTTTTAGGCTTCTAATGCAGCAAGCATAATGCTAAAACGTATATGAATACATATTTTACTATATATGTGAATACATATTTTTCTTACATTTCTCCCCTATTAACACTTTTATTCTCTTCAAAAGCATAAACAGTTAATTTCTTCTCCCAACCTCTTCCACATGGGATTTGCGGTTAGGTGAGTCATTTAGTTTAAACTTCTGAAAGCATTTAATTTTCCAGCAATTTATCAACTTCAGTGTTTTGATACAAGGTTTCAGATACTGACATGTCTATCAATTCTTTAATCAGTTTTTTCATGCAGGGTATGCCACAACATGCACACACTCCCAACAGGAGTATCCCCACACAGACAGCTATTAATATGTTCATTATGAAGGTACCCCACCACCCAAACAGATTCTGGAAAAAGTCCATCAGTGGGTTGGGGCCTGGCTTGGTCATGGCCAACACCTGCTGTATCATCTCAAGGTGGTCATTTATCTCATGTTGATAATCAGGTATATACTCACAACACTCTTCTTTGATTAAAGCGCACGTACCACCTCTCGCTGCTAGGGTGAAGTCGAGAGCCATACGTTTCTGGAGCACTACAGTTCTCATAGCATTCAGTTCATCAGTTATCAATTCAAGAACAGAAAAAGTTGCATTACTCATTACTTCGAGATGTTTAAACAGTTTTTGCAGTTCCCAAATTGATTTTGCCGCTACATATGCTGGTAATATGCCTGCCCATGATATGACAGCATCACTCAAGTCCATGTGCGTCAGCTTGGTATCCATGGTATGATGGTCTTTCCAGCCCACCTCGATCCGTCCCACTGAATTCTCAGGCTTTCTGACAGCTTTCTTGGCTACATCTCGGGTATTTCAAATATTTCCCTGAGGCAAAACTGCAGTGTGTCGTATGGCCGGAACCAGGTACCCCAAAAAACAACTGCCGGACCAATTCTCAGGTAACCATTTATATGCTTTCTTACCACACACAAAATAACAATCCTCTACCTTAGTAGTTACTTTTTACTATGAAATAGCTGCCCTGCATGAAACATTTTCCTATCTATTACAGACAGTTGCTTAAAAAGAACAGGATTACGTTGCACTTCATCAATAGTCTTGTGCATTGACTCAAGAAATGAGTCATAATTTGAATTACAAACTGTATCCATTCTGTTTGCTTTGGTATAACATTTGTAATGTACATTCACATTGCACCTACTCCAACCCTCTTGAATTGTGTCATTCTTATAAAAACATACAATTCCCTTTTGTGTCTCAGACAAATACAGTGCTACCTTATCATGTGCTTTGATAGCTACAGTCTCATAAACCAAATTTTCCCAGGTCTCATTGACCCCTAGGGGGACTGCAGTCATTAATAACCCCCTGTATGCTGTTGGTATGGCTGTGCAAATCCAGCAATTCGAAACATTAAAAGTCTCAGCATACACATGTGTAATTGCCTGATAAGTGTTAAAGTTCGGGTGCCAGTCTATGGTCGGCTCATCACGTTTATTCAGTTCAGCTGGTGTGACCGAAAAAAGGATGGGCCACAGCAAAAAGATTATTGTTGACAGTACAATTAACAGGATAATCATGCAATACTTCTGGGGTTGTTCTGCATTCCTGTTTGCTCTAGATTCTGTCATGTTTAGTCTTTCTGTGAAACAGCAAGATTTTTATCTAGCTCAAAGTTTTTGCAAAGTTTACAATGTGTCAAATGGATCCAAGAGGATTTCACACCGATCTTGATTGCTGTGGGTGTCGACAAGAGGACCTGGTAAGGTCCCTCCCACTTTGGCGAGGTCCAATTCTTCCTCTTGACAATCTTCACCCAGACCCAGTCGCCTGGGGCTACTGTTGCTTCCAATAGTTGATTTGGCTCTTTACCTGAAACAGAAGACTGCAAAAGATGTTTAGAGTTCAGCATATGTCCCATATATCTTGCTAGTGTACAGTCTGCTTCCTGGTCCATGGGCATGAGAGATTTCCACTGAGGGGTATAGTATGCCCTCCCAAATATTATCTCAAAAGGGGTCAATCCTTTTGCATTCAGAACAGTTCTCATGCTCAACAGTGCCAGGGGCAGGCAGTACACCCAATTATTTTGTGTATCTGACATCAACTTCCTAAGCTTGTTCTTTAAAATCCAATTGTGCCTCTCCACCAACCCTGCAGATTGAGGATGATATGCACAATGGTTTTTCAAAGAAATTCCAAAATATCTACTGAGTTTCTGTATAGTTTTATTTATGAAATGTGTACCATTGTCACTGTAGATCCTTTGCGGTATACCAAATCTAGGAATAATCTCTTTAACCAGAGCCTTTGCAACCATAGCTGCGTCTGGATTTTTAGTTGGAAAGGCTTCCACCCATTTGGAAAACATATCTACAATGACAAGGCAGTAATGTTTATTTTCACATTTACTTAATTCTATGAAATCCATACAAATAGTGTGAAACGGATACAATGGTGTAGGGAAACTCCCTTGCTTGGGCTTTAACGCCCCCTGTGCATGATGTTTGTTACAAGTGTGGCATGATAAACAAAATTTTTTTGTATAGTCTGTAAATCCGTATGTAGTGAATACCTGGTTGACTAACTGTACCATCCCCTCTGTTGAGACATGGCATTGCCCATGGCTCAACAAAGCTGTATATCTAAACAAATTAGATGGCAATATTGGTTTTCCTTCTTTGGAGATGTACAGTCCTTCCTTGAAGAGTGCTCACCGCCTTACCCACTTTTGTTTTTCTGCCTGTGTAGTAAGTGTTTGCATTGTTTTCAACATTTCTATGTCTAAAATCTCAGAAGGTTGTAATTCCACGTTCAAAAGAAATGCTTCTGAAGCTGCTTGCTTTGCAGCTGTGTCAGCTCTCGCATTGCCTTTTGAAATCCTATCTTGTTGCTTGGTATGAGCTATGCATTTAGAAATAGCTACTTTCTGAGGTAACTGAATTGATTCTAACAAATCTAAAATAAACTGTGCATGATTAATCGGTTTGCCAGTAGATGTCGCAATTCCTCAATTTTTCCACTGTTGCGCAAAAACATGTACAGTAGAAAGAGCATACTGGTTGTCTGTAAAAATGTTCACACATTTACCCTTTGCTAAGGTACATGCTCGTGTCAAGGCAATCAATTCTGCTGCTTGTGCAGATAAGCTATGTGGTAAAGGTTTTGCTTCTATAATTTCAGTATCAGAAACTACTGCATATCATGTTAGGTTCCGTCCTGTAGGACCCTTTCTGCATGAGCTGTCCATGTAATATGTCACCTCGGCATCATCCAAGGGAACATCCATGAGATCTTTTCTGGGCAGTGTCTTTTGCTCAATTACCTGCAGGCAGATGTGCAGTGTGCCATCTGCAGGAGTTGGAAGTAAGGTAGACGGATTCAAAGTTGTACAGCTTTCAATTGTCATGTGAGGTTGGCTCAACAAGATAGTCATACAGGATAGATGCCTAGCAGGGGAAAGATATGCTATCTTCTCTTGCAGTAAAATAATCGTGACTGCATGAGGCACTCTCAATGTGAGAGGGTGGAATAATACTACTGAGGCTGAAGGCTGCACTGCCATTGCAGCTGCAACTATTGCTTGTACACAGTGGGGCAAAGACCGCACCACTGGGTCCAGTTGTGATGAATAGTAATCAATGGGGCGTTGCTTGTCCCCATGTTGTTGTGTCAATACTGACGTCATATAACCTTGCTTACAATCTACGGTTTGGAAGAAACGTTTATGATAGTTTGGTAATCCTAAAACTAATGAGGATGCTATCAACTGTTTCAGTTTACAAAAAGCTAATTCTGCTTCTGGTGTCCATTGTATCAAATCTTGCACTGCCATAGGCTTCTTAAAAATCAGGTTGGTTAATGGTGCAGATTCCAAAGCATAGTTTGGGATCCAGCTCCGACAAAAATTAATCGTGCCAAGAAAATACATCATTTCCTTCTTGGCTGTGGGTTTTGGTGCTTGTAAGATTGCTATTTTTCTGTCTTCATCTAATGTCCTACCCTCTTTGGATATTACATCCTCATTTGTCCTTTCTTTGTTATTCCTATCCAGTGATTCTTGACTATCATATAGTCAGTCCTCACCCTCTTCATTTTTATCCTCCATAGATGCCTTCTTATTTTTCTTGCAATCCCTTGCCATATGTCCCTTTTTACCGCATTTGAAACATTCCCCCCTTTTCTTTCACCCTTCAAAGTCCTCTGATCGCTGATCAGATTGTTTGTTTCCCTGGGCATTCTTCTTGCCCTTCTTTCCGGACTGTACTAAATAAATTTTTCAGTCATCTACAGCAAATACTTGGGCTTTCTTTTTTTTTTTGGTTATTAAAATGCTTTTGGCATGCCTAGCATATTCAAGCAATGACTGTAATCTGCTTGTGTGATGATCTCCCATATGCTTCGTAATAAAACTGCTTATGGGTGCAATACTGCCTTTTAAAAATGCATTCTTTAACTGCTGCTCATATGGGGAATCTTGTGTCTGGTCTTCAGGAATCTGCATTCCACAATGGTTATTAAAACATTCTAATAATCTGGCATAATACCTATCAACAGTTTCACCTTCTTGTTGGATGCATTGATTAATGCAAGTCCAGTCTGCCCTAGGCTTCCATTTCTCAGAGATTCGGTCCATTAGACCTTTCACTCTGTTGTCTAACTCTGCATTGCTATGTGGGAGGGGCTTAAGCGCAGCATCACAGGGATTCCAGTTGCCATTGATCATGTGCTAATCTGGTTCTACTATTTGTCTGACTACTTTTTCTACTTCCTCTCCATTTAAGTGATAACTTAACCTCATACCTTCCAAGTTTTCTAAAAACTTTCTGAAATTAACTTTTGGATGGGGAATTCCCTCTGTGGCTTTCCGGATATCTTCCGGTGTCCATGGTATGTATACTAGGAGAGTTGGGTCTTGCCCTTCTTGTCCTGCCTGAGGATTTGGTACTTCTATGAGTGGGCATATCTCCTCTTCATTCATAGATCGCAAATTTTTATTTATTTGATATAACTCAATATCCCCTCTCAAATTGCATGTTCGAGACCTAGTCTCGACAGGATCTCTGACAAACGGCTCTGCTTTTGTAACACTTCTACCTGACGGAACAGCAGGGTATCGTGGGGGTGGACCTGCCTGTTCACTCGCTTCATATTCTGGCAAGGTAAGTGGAGGGGGCGGAGGGGCTGATGCTATAACCAAGTTATTATCCTCTTTATCTAAAAACATTGCTTTTGAATTTTTATTTATTTGTTCCCTTCGGTTTGTTTCCTCAATCCACCTGTGTGCCTGAGGAATTCCTAATTTGCGCTGTCTTTTTACCTGCCCTTTGGAATCAGTTTTGAGTTGTTTTAAAAGTTTGACAAGTGAGGATTTTTCTAGTTTACCATCAAATTCATATTTATTAACCCACTTTGTGTAGTACTTAATGTTATCGGCACGTCATGACCGCATGAATTCTGCGTCTTCGGTTAACAGCGGATTTTGGGGTCGTTTAGTACACTTATTACCCATTTTGTCCTAACTTTATGAATGCTATGTAACCCTTCTTATTTCTAACGTGGTATCGCAAACATTTTATAGTCCCTTCAGACTACCTGCCTACTTATTCTGTTTCCCTGATCTATGACAAGATAGCAATTTTTCTGTCCCTGGATTTACACAAAAATCCTGACTGAACAAACACAATCAAGTCCCTGATCTAAAACAGAAAAAAGTAGAATCACCTTACCTGAGCCTCAGCAATTGATCACCCCGGTCTGATTGAAACCTGCCCATCAGCCGCAGATCAGAAAGTGGCCGGCCTCTGTTTATACGACAATTCAGTCGGAGGTCTTTTCGAACAAGAAGAACCGTTTCGGATTCAAGCCACCAGGCCTGTCTGATCTGGGATAACCGAGAGGTTTCTGGTCAACGAAGGACCAACTTGTCAAAGGAAAAATCAAAGATCAATGCAGCCAAGGTTCAGTTAAGGTTCCTTTATTCTTGTACAAGGAGACAAAAATGCAGTTCAGAAATCTGTCTAACATTATACAGGAAATACTTCATTATTATACTGTTCTGTAAGCCATTGCCCTCTAAGCTGGCGTAGTCAAATATAACTCTAAGCATTGTTCTAAAACAGGTGTTTACTAAGTTTTTCTGCTGATATAACAATTATAAATGTTCCCATGAGAAAGTTTTCTCAAAAACAATGTGGCCTTGCTGACCACCGGTCTGTAACGATTCGGTGTTACAATTCGTGATTCTTTCTTACTTTGAACACAAAGCATATACTGATTACAGCCTTTAGTTTTATCTAGTTCCTCTACAGCTGCAGTTTTCACTCAACATGAACAAGGTTATTTGCTTAAGTCTAATAACATTTCAGAATACTGTATTGTTCTATTTTCCTAACACTATCAAAATCATCTGTTTCTCAGTGTAAGAACAAGGTCATTCACTGAGCTGACCAGAAGCAAAGTCAGAAAGTACATGCAATTATTTTCAAGCCTGTAGCAGAATAAATGTGTTAACCCTTTTAGGCTTCTAATGCAGCACGCATAATGCTAAAACATATATGAATACATATTTTACTATATATGTGAATACATATTTTTCTTACATTAGCTGCACACTTTTTATGCAGCTCTTCACATGAAGACTGTTCTCCTCCAATTTCCTTACATTTCCTAAGGTCTAGTTTTAAGTTTTTCCTGTGAAGAGACATTCTGTGTGTCCTACTGAATAAAGGACTGAGGAAGTCTTCATAGTGCTGTTAGTTTGAAATCTTGTATTTGATGATAAAAAATGCATTCAAAATAATTTTCTTTTATAGGTGCTGGTAAGAATAATAATTCTGGAAATTCACTTGTTATTGAAATGAGATAATGTCGAGAGACAATGCTTGTAATAATGCCAAAATTATTTTTGTTGAAAACAGAGTGTAGTATTTTATCAATTCTACTGAGTGTGCCAAGATGTAGCAATGGACCAGCTTTGTAGATGGCCTCTCACCCCTGGTAGGAGAGCCAGAAAAGACACTGCATGTTTAAGTGTGTGACTGACTCCATCCAAGCAATCGTACATACGAGACATGCACAACCTGCATTGTTCTCATTATCTCAGACATGGCGATGTTGGTACTAGCCTGTGCACCCAAGATGGCACTATACACAGTCGCATAGCTTGCTCCTCCAGTGCCCAAAGCCATTCTCCAGTCTGGCATTCCTTAGCATGATTGATGAGAAAAAAAATAAATAAACAAAGAGCTCTGCAATGTGGTACCTGGTGCAGGAGGCAATCAGGTCTGTTTCAGGATCCCACATCTCCTTTCAAAGGTGAAAAGAAAAAAAAAAAGCTCTTTTCTTTCCTCAGCTGTAGCAAACTGTTTGATACATTTGTAACAAGCAGTTGATACAGTTTATGCCAAATGATTATGGAGCACCAACACTCTTAAGTTAAAAAAAAAGCTTTTGAAGCAAGCAGATACTGCAGTTTATACCACCCACAGAGCACTGTCTTAAAAACAAACAAAACAAAAAATGCTTTTCTTTTAAAATGTAGCAAACTGCTTTCTACATTTCTACCAAGCGGTTGCTACAGTTAGACCACTCATAGAGTGCTACAGCTCTCAGCTTTGACAGCAAATGCATTGCTGACATTTAAAAACAATATGCACTATTAATAAATTCATGTCAAGTCAAAGGCAAAGAAAACATTGTCATTCAGAACTACACAGCAGTGTAGCTGAACGAAATTACGATGCTTTGTTATCAATACTGGAAACAGTTTCACATATAGGCAGAGAAAAATGTATAAAATCTCACTGTAGAAATTTAATAAGTAACAATTAGTAAGTAAAGAAGTACAACAGTGACCCACACCCTTCCAAGAACAGGAGACAAGAAACAATATGAAAGTAATATTGTCAAAGTAAAATTGAAGCAATAGCAGCATATCTATGATTAGACTAAATTATTGTGCAGTTTGTATATTGTACTTTACAGTCCTTCAGTGTGGTAAGTGAGCTACCTTAGTATTGCACTTGGTTATTGCACATCCATAAAATAAGCCACTTGATAGGCTAGTTATGTAACAGAAGTGGTTGAGTGTTTCGACAGACTCATGGTGCGTTTTTCCTAAGAGTTCAACAGTCTAATGAAGAGCAGAAAGAAACTGTTATTTAGTCTAGTGGTCTTACAATGCAGCCTTCTGTATCTCCTACCTGAGGATAGGTGAATGTGCGGACCATTGGCAGGATGCATTGGATTGCGGGAAATCTTTTTGGCCCTATTGATGAACCAGCATTTGTGTAGATCTTCCAGAGATGTAAGGGAGGTGCCAATAATTCTTTCTGCAAACCTTCCATACCAGACTGTAATGCTTTTGGTCAGGACACTTTCAACGGTGCCCCTATAAAAGGTCTGAAGTATGTTGCTTGGCAATTTTGCCTTCCTATTTTCCTTAGAAAGTGTAAACATTCCTGAGATTTTTTTTACTTTGCTGGCTACATGGACTGACCAGGATAAGTTCTCCATGATATGAACACCCAAGAACTTTGTACACTTGACCCTTTCCACTGTCATCCCTTTCATTACTAGAGGTTTGTGTGGTACTTCTGAAATCAACAATCAACTCCTTTGTCTTGCTGACATTCAGACCTAGATTGTTGTTGTCACACCAGACCTGTAGTCAATGGAGCAATAGAGATCATCCAATCTCTCAACCCGACACTTTACTACTAAGGCAGTTATTCACTTTGCCCTACCCCAGCTATGCTTCTGTCTGCACATATTTACAGCTAATGAACACCATTGCCACCCCCCTCGGTGGACCTCTCAGCCTCCATCAGGATTATAGCCAGTGAGCACCATTATCTACTGCTTTGTGGAGACTACTCTGCCATGGGTGCATGGGACAGATTCTGACATCTGTCTATCAGAGGCCATCACACTTCCCTGATTTAAAATGCTCCCATTAACCTACCCTGCATGTGATATATGGGTAGCCTGGCTATACAAAGGCATACAGATTGTGTCCATGATCTGTGCTGGGGATGCAATGGCTGGGTCTGACACAATCACACTGTATTCCTGACTGTGCCAGTTCATTCCCTTCATCATTATCAAATGCTATAGTTCCTCTAACATTAAATGGGGGTAATTCCACAATGCTGGTTAATGAATTATCTGTGAATACACCAAAGCACAAAGTATCTTGTGTAAGTATAATCCAGCACCAGAAATATAGTTGCAATACAGTTTTACAGATATTAAAATTATAGCAATAAGCACTAATTTTACAACTTGTGCACTTGGCTGTGGATGGGAACACCTTATGTACCTTTATACTGATAATGAGACAGTTTAAGTCATTTATTAAGTAGCTAAGGGGTGCAGAGGAGTTAAAGGTGTTCTTACACAAAAATAGGTCTACATACTTGGGTCACCTCTAGTCGATTCTCTCTCTGTGGCCAGGCCAGGTTTGTACTTACATCCAAAAGCACACTATGGGACTCTGTTGAGGTGCTGCTGTGTCTGAGTGAGACCAAGTATTCCTCCTACTCCATAATAGGTAGCATACTTGTTGACCCCAACTGCTTGCCCTGCCAAGACTTAAGCACAATCATTCAGCCCAGCAAGTGTTTTATCCTTGCAATACCCCATGAATCCACCTTCCCAATGCACTTACTGGCAAACCTGTCCCTTTTTACGTCCACAATTTCTACAGCAATGAAAAGCAGCCACACTTGAAAAAGACTTTTAAAAAGGTATGCTTGATCAATTTTTCAGTTAATCAGCTTTCTCATCTTCTAACCTATTGCTCTAAAGGTTTTTCCATAGAGCAGTGAGGGTTTTGCCTGCTGATGTACATATTTTAAGATGATTCACCTCTCTGGGCACAATGATTATGCTCTTTAGAACTCAACTCACTGTTTTTGAATAATTTTTGAATAACTTAATTTGTGGGAACAGCATACCTGCTAACCATCATGTTTAAGTCTTCTTAATGCTGTGCATATGCCTTGATCACCACAGGCAGCACCATGTATATGTGCAGTACAGGCCATGATTCGGGGGGGGGGGGTCTGTAACTCCAAACCTAGCCATCTGCAAATGCAGTTACTGTACTGCTTAAGATCTTAACATCATTTATAGGGATACAGGACTGCCATGTTTTACATGTTAAAGGGGCATAAGAAACCATGATAACACAGTACTTATATTACCTGAGACAGATATATATATATATATATATATATATATATATATATATATATATATATATATATATATATATATATAGACATAAATATATATAGATATATCAAATAGCAAATGACATGCCGATTGATGACTCTTGGTACACTCTGGATAGGACATACAAGACCTCCTTTGGATGCAATTTTTCTACCATTTCCACCAATATTCTTCAAAGTGAGACATCATGGCTGGAGAAGAAGGTATTGCTCCTTTTAGATTGCAAAAATGGTGCATGAAGGACTCAAAAATGCTTCTGTGACACCTCCATGAGGATTACACCAGAGGGATTAATGTTATCAGTATAAGACTGAAGTCTGTAATAGTTTAGCCCAGGCTGTTACTTGTGTTACTGGCATCCCACACTCATGGAGAACAGTGCCATCACAATTACTGTGACATGAGGCATGACAATCCTGACCTCCTACACCAATGGGTTGATTACATTAAACAGGGATCACCACGACCTATGTACTATAATATATCTTAGCTACGCATATAATCTGCCATTACATGTCATTCGGAAATATTACACCAGGCCATAATACTTTCCATAGCCACTGAAGACATCAAAGTGAATAGGTAGTAACACAGGAGCAGATTGGACACCCTTAAAAAGCATTGAAGAATGTAAACTTGCTATATAGTTTACAGCTTGTAAGGGTAATACTAGCTGAGACTCATTTTCAAAGCTCATATTTTTCAGAAGTCACTACATTTATATGATAGCTGCCATAGTTAAGAGTAGCACAATGCAATTTTTTTTCTGGGGGGGTTCCTTTTCTGGTCCATTCTTTATGACTTACCTCACTGCCCCAGTCTATAAATAGGTCTGTCAGCCTCTCCTATCCTCTAGACTAACTCTCTTCTAAATCTGGGACCAACATGGTATCTAGGGGTATCCTGGGGAGATATTCCATTGGGTAGCAATATGGCTCTTAAATGCTTTTAGTATGTATGTTCATGCTTTTTGACATATACTTGGACATGGGGGTCAGGATGTTAGGGGAGTGCTCCTACACTGTGATGATGCATGTGAGATTGATCCTCTACCTCCCATTTGTGGCATCATAACACTTCAGTTGAGTTTCTATCTTATTATACAATTTAATGCATTAGATGTGGGAAATATGCATGAGAAGATTTTTGGGTGGGCAGACATCTGTTTATAGGTAATCTTTGCCAATATACCTGTTTGTTTTGTTTATAACATGTAAGTAAAAGGGATATCTGAGTAGTATTTTTCCTTTGTACATGTACATTTTCAGAAGTATCCTTCCTATATCTTTGACTGCAGACCCTGTTTATTTGTCAAAGTAGCACATCACATGAATCCTTTACCTGTTGGAAGGTAGGTGTTGATGGCACTTGGTTCAGACACACCTCTCACCTATGTATAATAACAGTACTGTTACCTTGAAAGGTGTGTTTTTGTTAATTCATCATGCACTGTGTGAACTGATTTTGGCCAGCACTTGCCATGCACATGAGTTGAGCATTGGTGTGCAGCAGGTGGAAGGTACAACACAGAATAATGCTAACAGGATTTTAGAAGTTCCCTTTGCAAGGTATTACAATGCCAACTATGCCTGTAGATGATAGCATAAACTAATAATGGTGGAGTCCTAAGAGGTTGTTGCTAATGCTGTTATTATTTCATTCTGGAAATGTGTGACACCCAACTGATGTGTATTTCCCAGGGAATGCTTGCTTCTGTGCTGCAGTAGCTCACTCTGTAATGGAAGTGCCTGTGCACACTATAAGTTATGAAGGTTGCAGGTTCAAGTCTCCAAAGTTTTGCATGTTTTTCTCTCTTTTTATTCTTTACCTCCACAAGTGCATGATACCCAAATGTCGTGGGTTTCCTTGAAGCCTTTGCATTAACCTGCACCTATACCTCACCTTGTAAATTAAGTGCTTTACATGTGCTATAAATGAAGAAGGTTGTGGGCTCAAGTCCTTTCTGGGTTGTAAGCTATTTTTACTTCCCTTCTATTCTTTCAATTTGACAGTGTGTGATGCCCAACTGCTGTGTGCTCCCCTGAAGCATGTTTGCCTAACAGTTGCTGTAGCTCAGCTTGTAACTGAAGTATTTTGCACATTGCAAGTGAGAAAGGTTGTGGGTTTAGTCCCAGATCGGTTATGTATAGACACATTACTGTTACAGTAGGGTGCATGCTTCTTGACACATGCATTATAGTACAGATAATGTGGTCAGACTCTGCAATGATGTACCTGCATTAAGTTAATATATACTTGTACTTTTCTCTGCTCTTTCAATTATACATTATTTTATTTATTTATTTATTGATTTGTTTATTTATTTATTTTATCTTCATTTAGTTGGCATTTATATCATTGTGCATAATTCCCCCTTCTCCATTGTCTTCCACATCCCTGGTTGTGTCTCCATCCCCTTCATAGTCTTGCCTTTCTTAATTGTTTATTTGGCTGCCCCTAGTACCTGCTCTCCCCTCCTAACCTCATCTATATTCTCTTACTACCTTCCACAAGTTAGCTTCTCTGAAAGGATGCATCACTGGGTCAGAACATAAACCAGCACAAATGTCTCATGACCCTGTGAAGCTGCCAGATAACTTTTGTTTCTAGCTATAGATGTGCTTGCAAGATCGATGCTAGCTTGATTGAGGTTTTTGTTTGAGAGAAGAGCCCTACTGCTGCTTATATGCCCCTGTGGTCACACCATGCTTTTACACAATCTTTCTGCATTTCTTGCTTTGGCTGCAGCCAAAATATTTAATAAGCTCTTCATCATGCATACTTGCCTGCTGCATTCATTAATAAGTATCATGGCTCACCATGCACAAACAGTTAACCTATGAGTGCTGTCCACGATCAGAGCCTCAGTGCTTCCAAATCCCAGGGCGTATACTCTTACCTAATACTTTACAGTACATGGAGTTTTAGTTAGCTCCAGTGTACTACCAGATACTGCGGAAGAAAGACAAAAAATAGGAGTATAAAGTTACAGCTCTGGAAGCTGTAAAATACTTAGTGCTGTCTCACAGATAATGGCCATAAGTAAAGCATATGATTGATTCTTTAATAATATGAAAAGCTGTAATACACTAATGGAAGGCCAAATGTGTTTTAGTGCAAAGTATATTATATCTTTTAAAGATTTTTCAGCATCCAGACAGTGCTCTGGTGCTTTGTAGTGGCTCTCAGCAATGAAGAGGCATGAGACTAGACCATAACAGCACTGACATGTACTTAACAAACATTTAAGTATATTTCTTATGTCAGGAACGTGCTTAACAAGGTTATCTTTTTCTCAGTTTTGGAGCATAATCATGGCACTTAGTGTATTACATTCAATATTTTGGGCTTGCGTCTATAATATAAATAATGGCATTATATTATTATGGCTAAAGCTAAGCTTCTGCCAATGTGAAATTTTGTTCTGCTGGTCATTAGTTAAGTAGTGATGCAGGATGCTTTGAGAAATATATGGAGTGTCACTTTCAAAATAGATATTAATGGACTAAGTTTAGGATTGTCATAAACTAAGAAGTAAATAATACGTAGTTGGTGTTATTCATGCATTGATCCCTCCTTCTGCACATGGATGATTTTTTTGTACATTACGTTATAGTAAATGAGAAATAACCTAGAGTTTTTATAAAAAGCATTGACTGACCTTGTAATAGTTTTCTAAGTGCAGGAATGCAATTTTAAAAGAATATTATATTTCAAAATTTGACAGCATAAGTAAATAAAATGAAAATCAAATGGCATGAAGTTAATATCCACATAATATGACATATAACCTTAAAACAGACTTAAAAAAGATCAGAATACTCTGCATACTTTTTAGGATGTTCTATATTTGCCTTTATTTTATCATCACCTTCTTGAAACACAGCTATCTAGTAAATTAACCATATTGTATAAGCTATGTTGAGCATTGCTGCTTTGATTGTAATGTATTTGTCCTTTCACTTTCATCACAATTTTAATGTAATAGTGATTATTGTGTACCGTATTTCTTTGTCTCTATACTCCTTCCTCCAGAATGTATTTTGCTCTTATGCAAGTATAACTTTCCCCCTGAGGCAAATTTAATATTGAGCCGCTCAGGCATTTAAATGCAATATCCAGAAAGGAGATCTAGCTTTTTGTTCAGATGTTTAAAAAGTAAATAAAGATCTTTCTTGAAACGAATATGAAAGCCTGTTTGTTTATGCTTGGAGTTCTTAATAGTTTGTTGCTGTATCAATGTCCTGTAGTTAATAGGTGGTCAGTATAATTTACTTAATGAAATAAGCAGTCTAAATAGCTAAGCAAAAAGAATGTAAATGCAAAAAAATCCACTTTGCTGTTAATGTGCTTAATTAATGAGTTGCAAGTTGCATGGTTATAGAAATTTTAAAGTCACAATTCATCATTATCAGTCCCCTTTTTCCATGTTTCTACATGAGTTTTGGGGTGTTGTTACCACTCTCAATTTAATGCAGCTGTTTTTGCTTCTTTGACGGTCATGCCTAAGTAGCACAGTCCGTTTGTCATGCAATCCTTCCTTCTCTTTGCTGAATGTCTCCATTTTCTCTTGTCTTCCTCCCGTATATCTCAAATATTCCTTATCAAATTATCTTCTATTTGCCTGTACCGGGATCACAGTAATCTGTTCTGTTTGAGCTTTATTACTTTGCTTTCTGGTCAGAGGTCATCATTTCTTCATCTATCCCACACTATGCACCCTATGACCCATCTCAAGCACTTCATCTCCATCGCTTTTGGATTCCTCAGCTGATCTGCCTTCACTGCTATGGATTCTGTGCTGTACAGAAGTACTTGTCACATCAGTGTTTTGTACAGCTTCAGCTTCTTTGGCATTCTATCAAACAGTACCACTGCACTCTGTGTCAACAAGTTGCAGTCCCCCTGATTCTCGTTTTGACCTTCTCATTCAAACATCTCTTCTTCTGAAAACACACCTTCCAGATAGCTGAAGCTGTTAACCTGTTTTGCTAGTTTTTCCTTTTATCTCAATTTTTAACTTCTGATTTCCCCATCTGGTTGCTCTGGCACCTTTCTTGTCTGTATTTAGTTTCATCCTGTGTCCCTTCAGTTTTGCATTACATTCCAATATCCTTTGCTGAAGTTCTTATTCAGAATCTGCTTGTAATTCCATGTTGTCTGCAGTCAGCAGCTTTGTTGATCTGTCCCCTCCAAACTATTTGCTAATGTAGTCCATCGCCATTATGAACAGCAGTGAGCTCTGGGCTGATCCCTAATGCACACCCACTCCCACTGAGAGTTCCTCTCTGACACTGTCACTGCATCCTTGAATGTAGTCAACACTAATTCTACTAATGTTTCTACGACTTCAGACCATCACAGAAAAAAAAGAAAAAAGAAAGCCCAAATGAGCTTTCTTGGGACCTTGTGATCTGCTTTCTCCAAGTCTAGGAATGCCCAGTTAAACTTTCATCATCTGTAGCTTCTTCTCCACCATCTGTCTCATTGCAAACGTTGGATAAGTTGTGCTGCGTCCTGACTGCTCATCTCCTACCTTACTTTTTATTACTATGCCTACTCATTTATCACGCACCTTATCTAGCCCTTTATCGGAGTGTGACAGGAGGTTGACACCTCTGTACTCCCCACACTCTGGAATGTCCCCTTTCTTCTTGTACAGTGACACTAGAATGCTAATTTTGTAATGTGTTTAAAAAATCACTCATATAAGATGTTTGATGCTGTACCCTTCACAACATTAAAAAATCAAACTGACTACTAAAACTAAACTAATATATATGTATATGAGTTCTTTTTGTCAGTGGTAAGACATAGGTTCATAGGTTGGTACTAGGCTATCTGCCCAAAAGCATTTAGAAGCCTAGCCAGAATGTGTTGGCTTTCGCCGCCCCCTTAGATTAGTTCCCTGTGCCTCTGCCCAAAAGAGCCACTGAAGTGATCACCGGGGTAAACTTTCTGTTTCCCATCCACTTGTCAAGGTTTCTTTTGAAGAGTGTTAGCAAGGAGCTCTGCCTAATGTAGATTGGAATCTTGTTCCAAAGCATGAGAAGTCTCTGGGACAGGAATCTATCCCTCCAACATGTCCTATTTATTGTTGTGGTGAGGTTTAGATCCCTAGAGCATGTGGCTCAAGGGGATAAGGTTTTCTTTAGGTGGAGCATATCCATCAATTCTGTGTTGGACATGGCCTTGTATGTCAGGCAGAGATCACCTCTGAGTAGGTGGTATGCAACCGAGTACAGCTGTAGTTTCTTTTGCTCTAGCTGCATAAGGCATCTGTCTGAGGCCAGTGATCCTCTTGGTGAGGTACTTCTGTGGTCTTTCCAGCAGCTGCAGGTGTCTTGTAAGGTACATCCCAAATGGGGGGTTGTACTCTATGATGGGTCTGATGAATGATGAGTCGAAGGATTTTTTTAACCACTTTGGCAATGTGATTATCAAAGGTGAGATTACTATCTACTTGGGTCCCCAGATCCCTTATTATGTCTTCCGTATTTAGGGGACTACCACCTATGTGGTAGTTTGTGGGTACTTTATTTTTTCCAAAGGGGATGACTATGCACTTTTTGGCATTTAGTTTGAGACCACGATTTTGACACCAGTTATCCGTCTCAATGAGACCCTTTTGGAGGATGTCTGTGTCATCCAGAGAGTCAGTTTTAGCCCTTAGTTTGCAGTCGTCTGTGAACTTGGTCAGCCATAGTTCTCCTGTGCTTGCCTGTACCTCTGAGAAGTATATGCCAAACAGGAGGGGTCCTAGGACTGAGCCCTGGGGAATGCCACTTGAAACCGGTTTAAAGTCGGAACCTTGCTCCCACAACTCTCACCATGTGGGTTCTGCCCGTGAGCCAGTTGGCAACCCATCTTGTGACGTAGAGATTTATGTTCAGGCTGGTGAGCTTGTTCATAATATCAGAATGGGGAATGATGTCGAAGGCCTTAGTAAGGTCTCTGTAGGCTGCGTGTACCACCTTTCCCTCATCTATAGCCTTGGTAACTGTCTCAAAGAAGTCCACCAGGTTTAGGAGGCATGATCTGCCCTTAAAGCCAAACTGAGTAGGATCCAGTGTTTGGAGGTTCCCAATGTCTCTGTTAATGAGTTTCATGATGATGCACTCCATAGCCTTGCAGGCCAAGCTAGTCAGGCTTATAGGGCGATAGTTCCTGGCGTCTGTTGTGGCTCCACCTTTGTGGAGCAGAATAACCATTGCTGAGCACCAATCTATGGGTACGTAGCCTGTGGAGAGGCTGAGTTTAAACAGTTTGTTTAGGTGAGGGGTTAGTTTGTCTTTGAGCTTGTGTAGGACGCAGCCTGGGACAATGTCCAGTCTCACTGATGCTGTGTTTTTGGCTTTGGAGAGGGCTGTTTTAACCTGAGTGTCTGTGATTTCAGGGACTGTACATTCTTCTGGTATGGTTATGGGCCCTTTTGGGGGTGGGAGGGGGGTGAAGTTTGCAATTAACCTGTCTGCCAGAATGTTGTCGATATCGGTCGGTTCAGTGTATTTTATGCCATTCTGCACTAACTCCAAGCAGATCTGAGCATTGCCACTTAGATTCTTGACATAGCTAAAGTATGCCTTGTGGTTATCTTTGGAGTCCTTGGCAATTTTTCTTTCAAAGCTACCCTTGGATGATTTTATAAGGGATCATAGTTTCTTGCTGATACTGATCAGGGTTGTCTTCCTTCTTGGGATTTTATTCTTTTCTGTACTAGTTTCCTCCCTCTATTGTATAGCTTGTTTATGGCAGGGGTCCATCAGACTGGTTTTCTTTTCTTGGAGGAGTGAGTCTTGGTTTTGCTTGGGATGGCACAATCCGTGCATTCTTGTAGGTGCCCGTAGAATGCATTAGCAAAGGATTTTGCAGCTTGGACAGTGTTATCCTTCAGCATGAGGGCTTTGAAACTTTCCACCTCGGTCTTAAGTAACGTGAAGTTTGCTTTTGAAAAGTTTTTCATGGTGGTTTCCTTGTCCGGGTTGGGGACTGAATGTGGATGTCCAAAGTGATTTGTTTATGGTCAGATCTAACCAGCAAGGGGTTGACCTCCGGTGTGGAACACCGGTTGCCCATGTTGGTGATGACCAGATCCAATATGTTGTCACCTCTGGTGGGAGTGTTGACCAGTTGAACCAGGGTGTTTGAGTTTATAAATTCTAGGAAATGTTAGGCAAGGGAATTAGTACTTGAGTAGTTCTCCCAGTTAATGTTTGGGTAATTGAAATCACCCAATATTAGGGTGTTTGGTAGGACCTTTATATTTCCCAGTGTTTCCACATCCATTATCTGATGCTGATGTTCTGTAGTTCTCATCCATCAAGAGTTCGTCAGGATCATCTTCATTAAACACTTACACAGAGACACACCTGCAATCTTGCAGGGGACATGCATTGTTAGCAACAATGTGCTATTTTGTGGCAACAACTTTTATCCTGACCTACATGGTATTCCATATGAATCTGGGGGGAATTCAGAGCAGAGCTGTCACACTCTGCATTTCAGTTTACATTAATATAGAAATGATGTATGAAAACAGTGGATGGGAAACAGAGTTTTCCTAGAAGAGCTCTAAACATAAAGCAAAATATTGCAATTTAAACTTTCTGTGGAACCAGCTCAACACTGTTTTGTTAAATTTAATGAATAGCCATAACAGGCAGGTTTTGTTAAAGTGAAACAAAATACATATATTCTTTGTTTTTTTTTTTTAACTAAGTACACAAAGAGTAAAGCCATCAAGAAGCTTAACCAGGTCACTGACTGCTTGTTTGCTTCTGCGACAGTATTAGTGCCCCTCATTTTTTTTTCTTTTTTGAGTTGAGGAGCTACTAGTTTTGGAAATACCCAGGTGCCATTTCATATAGCGACCTCTCTAGCATATTTATATGGATGGGCTGTATTGATCACCTCATGACTCTTGAATACTAGCTAAAACAATTATATCTCACATACTGCCTTTCATATGCAAAGTCAATCTCCTTGGCATACCGATATAGCAAATTTCAATATGTCCTAATTCTTGAACCTTGAACCCATCCATATTTGCATAGTTACAAAAACATGGTTTCAATGCATTGATATTTCCCCTTTTATACCTGAGTTCAGTGCCTAACTCTCAAATTTTCTTACAGGCCCACCAGAAGCAGGGGGACATCTCTGCATTTATACATGACCTCATCATTTCTCACTGGATCCTGCATACTACCAATACAGAACTTACAGATGTCTTAATCCCACTAAACAGAACAAATGTTTATACGTTTGCAAATTAAATATCTTCTTCCCTGCCACCTGCTGATCATAATAGATACCTAAGTCATTTGAAAAATATATCTATTACACCCAATATGCTACTTTTGGGTCTACTACAGGTGCTTTTGTGCTATTAAATTGTAGTACAGATGCTATCTGCCTCTTGCTCAAAAAGGCAATTTCTCTAACTGCCTGTAGCCCAATCCCCCTTTTCTACATAGGCCCCAAACCTCTAGTCCTATACATTATAAAACCCTACCAGAACCTAAACTCTAAATATAAAACTCCCACACAGTTTCCAACTAGACTCCTCAGACCCTTACCCTAAACCTCCACTCCCCCTCTAATCATAAAGCCCCTATCACTCCACAAACCTAAAACTCCAACTCCTCCTCCATAAACCAAAATTCCTGAATTGTTCCCTAACCATAAAAATCTATTCCTTCTCCCTAAGCCTAAAACTTTAACCACCCTCCCTAAAGTTAAATTCCCCATTCACACCTGGAACCCAAACTCCCTTCCTGCTGCCTAATTCTAAAACCCGATTTTGCTTCTTAATCCTAAAATCTTCCTTCTCCCTAAGCCTAAAACTTTAACCACCCTCCCTAAACCTAAATTCCCCATTCAGACCTGGAACCCAAAACTCCCTTCCTGCTGCCTAATTCTAAAACCCGATTTTGCTTCTTAATCCTAAAATCTCCCTCCTACTCTGTAATTCTAACTTCCTGCTCTTTAATACAAAAATCCCCTTTCAGCCACCTCCCTACAGCTGCTTGACCAAAAGTAGTGCAACAGTTAGTTTTGTCACCTCACAGCAAGAGGTTCTCTTGTTTGATTCTCAGCTGTAGTGCCTTCTGTGCGGAATCTGCACGCCCTCCTTGCATTCACCTGGATGTGCTCCAGTATCCTCCCAGATTCCAAATACATGAATCTGGAGCATTTCTCCCCAGGCCTCTGCTGAAAATGGGTACTGTCCCCGTCAGACTTTCCCAGTAAACAAATGTTGAATAAATAAAATAAATTTACAGCATGCACAGCAGCCTAGCCAAGCTACAAAGTCCCCATCCTCAAGACAGTGTTTTATCAGTGCTTAGAACCTGAGAACCTTTAGTGAACTTGTTGCTTTTTTGTGGCTTCAAATACACATTGACCAACTGTTAGACATGTACAACCAAAACCAATTATGTACAGTGGTTCTTAAGTTTTGCAAATGCCAGTTCCATAGACCAAATTGCCCACCTCCCCACTAGAGGCATACATTTTCTTGACCTCATACTTGTCAGTATTGCCCATTCTCTTACTCCCCCTAAGCTCTTCCTCCAATATGGTAAAGTCCAATCACCAAGCTGTTATCTTCTCCTTTACAACTAATACCACTCCTCCCATGACCCCATGACTCCTGCTACATTTATATTTACAGACCATTCCAGAGAAAGCATCTTACTGCTTTCTAATTAATTAAAAAAAAAAAAAAAACACCACTCTTTCCACTGGTCAAACATGCTGCTTAATCTCATTTCTAATCTCATCTGATCAGAGGCATCTGTTGTAGCTATTAGAAACACAATAGGAAATTCAGGAACACATTCTTGTGGTGGCAATAATCTTGCATATACAGATTGTACTAAAAGAAGAAATGACTACTTGTCATTAACTAGAAATCATCCTCCACTCACCACAAAAAGGGTCTAAAACAGGTCATCAAAAATCACAAGTTCTCCATTAAAATGCTTAGGCTTTTCAAAATCATAATTGCCACCCTCACCAAAAAATGACCACAAGACCTTCTTTAATTATATAGAGCCATTGCAGTCACTAGTGTTCTGATCTACTAACTAACAAATCTAGTTATTCCATTCCTGAGGCCATAGCCACCATCCTACTCAACAAAGTCAGCTCCAGTTTCTCCCACCTATGCATCCTTTAGACATACACATTGCTCAATAAACTATGCCTCCCTTACAAATCTCATACACTATCAAAGACTAACAATACTGTTTTCAGTGGCTGGCACAATGTAGTTGACTGACTCTTAATAAGTATAAAATACAGCTTTGCTCATCTCAACCCGGACCTACTTTTCTTTAGTCCATAAACACATTACATATGTAATGTTTGGAGCAATGCCATAGTGGTCCCATTACATAAGTATGGCCTTCCATGGATTCAGGTATTACAGACTCATATGTCTCATTTGTATCATGTGTGAGGTCATGCTGTGCCCTGTATATCTCGATAATATCATCTATCAAGTCATGGAGTCTATCATAGTTCAACTTATCAACACAGACATCAGGAGTTTTCTGTCAATCCAAATCAGTTTGACTTTGTTAAAGGCAGATAATTTCTACTGAATCTAGTCAATTTCTTTGAAAGAGTCATAACTTTGAGGTACTTTGCCCACACTGCCTATATGGACCGATCTAAAGCCTTTCATGCAGTCACCATGCAGGCATTATTCACAGACTCACCCTGCTCAACAACCACTAAACTGTCCACTCAATACTCAACTGGTTTACTGAAAGGTCTTAGAGAGTAGAGGTTGGAGATACCTTTTCTACACAAATTAATTCCTAGTATTGTTGACCCACATGACTCTGATCTGGGCCACCTTCTCTTCAATGACTAATTTTCTGACATCAAGATGAAGATAGAAAGAAAGGGTATGCCTGCCGAATTTTGCTGATGGTGCTATCATGTGCACCTCTGTAGATACTAGTATACTCCACCAAGAGTTTGATCAGGCTAACACCTAGTGTACCAACCACACACTCAAGCTTAATTCTATAAGATCTTCTGTGGTTTTATTTTGGAAGCAACATTTCCCTGGTTCATATCACATTAAGGATATTGCCCCCAAGCCTGACTCTATCATCAGATACCTTGTCTACAAATAATTAATTGCCTTTTGACAACCAAGTTTCAGTCATATAAAACCATTCCTCCTGGTACAGCTAACTCCCAAAACCATTTCTTCTAAGAGTAAATAACTGATAACTCCTCTCTATACATCTTTCATAAACAAAGCACCTCCCCAACATGTACTTTTCTAGGCATCTTGTCCAGGTAGAAATATGCAAAAGATTCATAAACAAGAAAATTATTGGTCTAAATTTCATAAGCTAATATTATAGATCAAAAGCTCTCTCACTTTTTTCTGTCAAAAGATGAAAATGTCTACTTTTTGAACTCCTTTACCTTATGAAAACCAGTGGCATCATTAACACTTGCATCAGAGATCTTAATCTTTGTCATTACGTAATTAAGCCTGCTGGATTAATGTATTTCTAACTCAATGTGTTCACTAGTTATATAGCATGCCTGCAACATTAATAATAAATATATATTGAAAATATTTGTAAATGGTTGAAAGGTTGTATTCCATATACATTATTTGGGAACACTACAAGTACTTGACTCCCAAACACTTGAAAACCATGGTATCAAAGCAAAGGACTCAAGTGTCTTGCAGCTCATGTAGCTTGCTTTGAGCTTTCACATTTGAATATCAGTTCAGGCAAGCCAACATAGAAAGGGAGCAAGAGGGGGATTTTGTGATTAGGGAGTAGGAAAGTCATTTTAGGGTTAAGCAGCAAATGATAAATTTAGACTTAGGGATGAGGGGGGTTGGAGGTTTAGGTCTAGGGAGCAATCTGAGAATTTATGTTTAAGGATAGAAGTAGAGTTATGGGTTTAGGGACTGACTGTAAACTTTAGAGTTCAGTTTGGGGAGTTTTAGGGTAAAACAGCAAGGATACTGGGAGTGAGTTTGAAGTTTATAATTGAGTTTTTGTAGGCTATATAGTTTTATATGGTTGGGTGTTGGAGGGGGCAATCTAGAAAAGGGAGATGGGGTTAGTGAAAGTTTGATCACCTGCTTTTTCAATCAAGTAGCAGTGAGCCTGTATGACATGTGCTACTGTCATGTGAGCAGGTGTAGTAGCCCCTACCGTTTAGACTTTAACTATTTTTAATAGCATTGTTGTGTTTGTAACTTGATTGGAACTTGACTTAATTTCCTAGCAGCTTTTGGTAGCTTCTTGGGGAGAGGCTGGAAAGGGTTCCATGGGATTAGTGATTTCTCTACTCCAGTTAACAAACTAGAAACAACAAAAATAAATAAATAGATAAGATTATATTTTGGCAGACAGTTTGAATACTGTTGGTACATTACTATGTCAGCCTATAAGAAAACTGAAATATATACATATATATATATATATATATATATATATATATATATATATATAACAAAATAAGATTAAGGACAACTATGGAATGTAATTGACTCCATTAGTATACAAAAATAAAAAAAAAAAAATTCCAATTATCCCAATGTAAGGCGAATGGCATTCATAGCATATATTTTCAAAAATATACCCAGAAACATCATTTACAACTATGGATATTTCCGAGATTCAACCACTAACATAAGATATGTGCTTCAAAGTGGCAATGCCATTTGTAATATATATGTGTGTGTGTATATATATATATATATATATATATATATATATATATATATATATATATATATATATATATCTTGACAGCACTCTGTCTAGTAAGCTCAGTGACAGCTACAGATATCTCCATAATACCTGTATTAATAGAATATGGCAGCTAGAACATATAGATTCTGACAGAATACATACATTTTCTAATAAACAAATTAAAGACAAAGGGCAATCATGGCCACATTGCCATAGCTAACATTTCCTAACAATGAGTTCAGGACTTGTGTAAGGAACACAAGAGTCACGCGCACCCAAGGAAAGTGGGAGATAGAAAAGAAGATGTGGAGTTTGGGTAAACAAGGTTGACACTTAAGAAGGATGTTGGAATAGGAAAACCTAAGGGAAAGTCAGAGGGGTATGTTCAATTTTTTTGTTTTGTTTTGTTCTTTTGTTTGCTTGTTTGTTTTTTTAAAAAAAAAAAGGAAAGATAAACAGAGGTAAAGAGGAGGAGAAGGGCATCACAGCATTTATACACATAGAACAGATATCACAAGACTAGACAGACAAAGGTTGGAAAATAACAGTAAGGACAAGTAAGTAACACAGACATCACAGAGAACAACCCGGGCAATGGAAGGTTGACAAATGGGGTGGGGATGCATATTAGACACGGGGAATGCAGAAAAACATACCTGCCTTTACACTATCACATTATGACATGTCACAAACTGTTTGGCAGTCATACCTGGATGTGTAATTAATGGTGAATGTGTGTTCTATGGTAATAATTTAGAGTCAAAGTACACATTAGATGAATAAACACATATCCATTTAGTCCATCAGTAGTGCAGGTGTAAGCCAAGCTACATCACAGATGAGCAAATTCAGGTCTAACGATGCTAGATAACTCCAGCTGAGGACAGACCCAAACATAGAGCCATGCGTGGGAAAGGCAAACAGTCAAGAACAGTCAAACAGAAGTACTGCAGAAGAGTGGCAAAGGCAGCTACACAAGTAGGTGTACACAACCCAAACAAATGTTTAATGGAATGTGGATATGTTATACACGGTTTACTATTAAAATGTCGAACGACACTACGTCGACTGTACTATAGTCGAACACGGAAGTTCAAAAATAGTAATGTCGACGTCAAAAAAACAATCTAGGAATGGTTTTAACATGGATCGAGGTAGGTGTTCAGTATCATTCAGAACTACAAACATCTCCCCTACCTTGACCCATGTTAAAACACAGTCCTAGATTGTTTTTTTGTCGTCGACGTTACTATTTTCGAACTTCCGTGTTTGACTATAGTACAGTCGATGTAGTGTCATTCGACATTTCAATAGTAAACCGTTATACACATATAAAACGAAATAAAAATGAAACTGGAACAAGCACAGCTATGGGATATAAAATAAAATGTGTTTATTAAGAAACAATAACTGCTTTCACATCTTTGCAAAGACACTTTATCAGACACTATTTATGTCTGGTGAAGCATCTTTGTAAAGATGTTAAACTGCTTACTGTTTCTTAATAAACGTGTTTTATTTCATATCCTATACCCATGTTTCGACTTTGTTTTTTTTTAGTTTTATATTTTTGTGACAAAGAAGAACTTTATTCCCTGGAGTTTCTTGTTTTTCGATGTTATACACATATACTGTGTCAAAGGCAACATGTGGTGTAGATGTGTATGCATGTCTGTCAGTGGCCTAAATGGAATGTACATAAAAGCAAGGTCAATACACATACACATACCAATGATATGAAATAATAATGTCCAACAATGTAACAGTACTGCATAATAAATATAGTAGGTTGTGCACATGGATGTGAAAAAAAAACTACACTGGGTAACGCACAAGTATAGTGAGGATAAGGCTGCATTGCAAGCACAATGTCCCCACATTGTGAAATAGCCATAAAGTTTGCACATGTTCACTGTGTCAAAGTAATACATGGCAATGGTCAGCAATTCCAACAAAGGCAAACATATCTGCAAAAAATAATAGTGAAATATGAAGGTGAAAGGAAGGTCAATACCCTGGGTCCACATCAGGGTAAAGCAGGACAAGGTAAGTTGACACACTGCAAATGCATGTCTACAGTACACAGGATGTTGTACAAGCCAAATAGAAATACATTTAACCAAATGGAAAATGTTAAAAGGCCATATTGAATAATGATGTCTACAGAACCTGACATGTATAAACACACACACAAACACACACACACACACACACACACACACACACACACACACCCACACACACACACACACACACACACACACACACACACACACACACACACACACACACACACACACACACACACACACACACACACATGCACATACACACACGCACACACACACGCACACGCACACACACACACACACACACACACACACACACACACACACACACACACACACACACACACACACACTCACACACACACACAGTAACATGCAGTCATATCACATCAACATTTATAGGTAAACAAGAGTTACAAGCACATATACATATACTGTCATGCAAAAATCGAATAAAGCAACACAGGTGTATGTCAATCACCCTGCTCATTACAGAGAAGAAGACACTCCTGTCAGCATCATTACTGCATATCTCCAGTAACTGAGTGAGTGTTCAAAGATACAATCATATGTCAGCATGCATCTGACTATGTTCACACATATACAATCAGTTAATGTGTACAACTATTTGTGGAAGGTGTAAAAAAATCTCAGTATGTAATGGATGTGGAAATGCTACATACACCAAACATGGCAGAATCTCTTATTAAATAATGTGTTATCTGTTACACTGTGTATAGATTAATATTACATTACTGTTTGATGCACTCAGAAAACAAGCACTGCACACAGCCAGGCTATACCTGTATATGATCCTACTTGGCATCAGTATTGCCAACCCATGGCACACAACACCACATCATATGAACCACACATGTGGAATGACATGTCTGTCTGTTGCATATACCCAATATGGCAAAACACAATTCCAAGGCATTTCACACTATTAGTGATGGTGTATAGACAACACATGTTGCCTGTCATTCACCCCAGTAAAACACATGTTTACAGGCTACCTCTTACAGCATTATCTGCAGGTTAACTACCAAAATGCATGGACAGTTGAATGTGGGAGAAAAGTGTAATGTATTAATGTGTGTCGTGCACACATTGAAGCAGAAGTAATTGTCACTTGACAATAGCACAACAGCATGATAAATAAATGGTATGCATGCACAAGAGTGCATAGGCAGTCCAGTCAAAGAAATGGCATCAGCAAATTAGCAGCATAACACAAGTGAAGCACACAGACAAATCCTCTGGACTAGAGGGACCAGGCTGATGGGGCTCAGACTCCCAAATTACTTCACTAGCTGTCACTCTGAATGAATCCCACATAGCCCATGCCATATCTTCAAAGATAGACCCCATTTTGTCCCTCATCTTTGTTACAACACATCAGTCATGACCTCCCAGATAACCTACAAATAATCTTGATTCTGGTCATGTTCTCATCTACTCTAGGGTGCAGCCTAATCAGAGAATGTCCATGGGTCCCATACTCTGCAAAGCTTAATTGCAAAAATACGATAAAAAAGAAAAACAAATGTCTTTCATGCTGAACAGTCCCATGAATACCATGCAAAGCACAATATGATCATGATGATAATTTAGACAGGGACTGAAACACATCCATTATGGACAGAGTTACCTCATAAATGTATGGCTGTATATGTCCTGTTTGTAAACAAGATGTTACTGTTTTTTTGTGAACAACTGTATAAGCTTGTATACATCCATCTGCATCATTAGCTTTGTTAGACTGTATGAATACTCAAATCAAAAGCTTGTACTGTATCTATTCAATGGTTTATATGAACGGCCACCAAGTGACAATACTAAAACGAGGAGCAAGTGATGCAGTATTGTGGACAACAGGCAAGCCATATGACAAACATCTGAGATAGGCAACATGATAATTTGCTGAACATACATCAATATAATGAGTACAACAGTAAAACCAAGCTTATATGTTCAGTCATCACAGCTGGTGACATACGAGAATCTTATATATCTGGTACTAGCAGTGTTGTATGCGTTCAGCTGTATGCATTATCAACCAAAAAATATTAGCAATCAATAGCCTGGTAAATGAAAACATTGTGAATATTCCAGCTGATAATGAACTGCTGCACACAAATGTCTATCTGCACAAGTGCCAGTAAACCTAGGCTATAACTGTATGTCTAAAAAACACCCAAGGTGTCAGAGGCAGATGCAATGTCAATGATGATCTGCAGGGTGTGCTGAACATGAACTGCTGCAGTCAAATGCTTACCTTTACAAGTCTTAGTAAACCTAAATTATAACTGAATTTCTACAAAAACACTCTAGGTGTTAATTGTAATACTAATGTTGAACTGAAGGGCATACTATAAAGTCTCACACTGACAAGGCAGACACCTACTCTCTCTGTGAGTAGGCAGGCTATACACAGCATATCAACCACTGGAAACCACAGCCATACATACAAGTATGCCAAACCATCCATCATATGGAACAATTGAAGAACTTAGACTTATATGCAAAACAACTACCTAAATATATATGTCACAGATACACCAATGCATCTGCTATTTATGTTCTGGAGTGCATGGCTCTGTTCCTGCTGCAATCTTCCTCAGAAATCAGAAAAGAGAAAGTATGAATGATGTAACTGGCTAAATTCCAAGCAAACCCAGTAAATAGCATAGCATATGCGGAGCTATTTACAAAATCTCTGTACAGCCATACTGATAGCTGTATAAAGCAAGCTGTGCCCACTTGTATTAAGAGTAATATAAACTCAAAAGACAAACCACCCTGGTTAATAGCAATATCAATTGGTTATACAGCAAAAGAAAATAAATCTTGCTGAAGCATAGGAGGAACAAAACCATACGTAAAAAAAGCCCACAGACAAATCAAAATAGGCAGCTAAGAGGGTTAAGTAATACTTCAAAGGCTAAATTTGAAGAAAACATAGTTTCTCAGGCAAAAGACAACCACAAATCTTTCTAAAAGTATGTCCATAACCTCTGGAGAAATATGCAACACTGCACCAAACTTATTATAAATGGCATCACCCACACTGAACCAGAAGCCATTGCCAACCTTTTGACTGACAGATTCAGCTCAAATTCCTCCCCCCACTCCCTGATAGTCCAAAGAAAACACTGCATACCACAACCCCCCCAACAATTATTAGGGAACAGGTCAATGATGCACTTTCTAAGGCCAAAAATACTGCATATATGGGCCTCAATAATATCCCCAGATGTTTAATGAATAGCATGAAACATGACCTCTCTGGCACAATTAAGTAACATTTCAACTGGAGCCTACAGTCAGGTTTTGTGCCCAAGGAATGGAAGATGGTTACAGTCATTCTCCTGCACAAAAAAGTCCAACCACTGATCTGGGTAACTACAAGCCCATCAATTTTACCAGCTTCATATGCAAGGCCATGGAAATAATCATCATGGACATGATAAATGAGGACATAGATGACCTGCAAATGCTGGATCCATCACAGTTCAACTTTGTTAGAAGAAGGTCATGCCTATGAAATCTGGTACACTTTTTTGAGAGGGTCACCAAAGCACTGGATGAAGGTGAGACTGTGCACACAGCTTATCTTAACCTGGCCAAGGCTTTTACCAGAATACCCCACTCAGGTATTATAAAAAAGCTCATAAATTTAGGTATAAATCCAACACTTGCTGGATAGACAACTGGCTCACTGATTGGACCCAGGAGATCAAAATATTTGAGGCTACCTCCACCAAGAGGTCAGTCAATAGCAGAATCCCCCAGGGTTTTGCACTTGATCCACTCCTTTTTGGCATTTATCTGAAGTGGAAGTAAATGCTGAAGGTTTATGATTGACTACGATTGCAGATGAATGCAAGTTTGGGGTTATCATCAACTCCCCTGCCGACACTAGATTTCTTCAAGAAGGTCTATCTCTGACTAACAAATGGTGCCAAAGTCGTGGTATTAAGGGTTGCAGTGGTAGAAAATGATTTTATGTTGTGCAACTTTATGAATAAGGGCATGGCATCTAAATCCAAAGAGGTCATTATCCCACTGCACTCTGTCCTTATCAGACCAGTCATAAAGTACAATACTCCCTTTGATATCTGCCTGACCAGCCATATGCAGGAACTGGAGTGACCTTAGAGTTTCCTTACAAAAGAATTCACAGTATAACAAACCTGTCTTATGCAAAGCACATTAAAACGTATTCCCTCTACTCAGTCTCCTATAGATTGCTGAAGCTTAATCTATGCCTGGCTTACAAGGCATCCACAAACCCCACACTTATGAATCTCCTGCATACTCATAAGTCTACAGTACCATAAATACAAGGTTTAGCAATCTGAATTTTGTCTGTGACTCAAACAAAAAATGCTTGAAAAACAGATATGGTTCACAAACACTGCCCCTCCTATGGAGCAGGCTTCCCATTCATGTGAAGCTGAGTTTGTGTATTACCCAGTTTAAGTGCAATCTAGACCAGTGGATGGAGAATAGAAAATTTACACTGGGCTTGGTACCCATGTCCCTGATGGACAGAGGTAGCTTATAAACTCCTGGCTGTCAATGTCTTATTTGGATACAGGGCATCATTATTCTTTTAGAAAAAAATTTGGCTAGGCTTAGAAAGCCCTTCCCCTGGTCGTTATCCTATTAGCAATCTATTAATCTATAAATAGTGTTATACATTTCTCAGCGCAGTTTCTAGACAATTTATTTGTGAAGAACATGGATAATTGCCACACTCATTTTTCAGAGTAACATACAGGTGTTAATATTTTTGAACACAGACTGGAGGACATGAGATTCAAACCTGCAACTAAAATCCATGTCCAAACTCTAGCTGTTAAAACTACCTGCCTAGTTAACACATCTTGACTGAAAAAGCCTGAGTAAATGCAGTGAAAAGACTTCTTGTTATGACATCATGTAGATGGGGAATGGTCTACTAATAAGGAACTTGGCTTAGGATTTCAAGGTATGGGCATGTGCTAGTCATGTAGCTAAAACATTTGAAAAATTCATTTATGGCAGCACTGTGTTCAGAAGCATTAACAGAAATGGAGAGCATCCATTCCTCAGAGAGTGGGACAGTGTTGTGTAGCATAGAGCTTTTGTGGACAGAAGCATACAAGTTGCTATGCACAATAGACATAGTAAGGTATGTGTGGGGACCATGATATTCCTTGCTTAAGTGCACATCACTAAGAAAATACATACATCTTCCCTGTTCTGAATGTCAACTGTTAGTCTGCCCATCCTGTTCTCCCAAAAGATGAGGATGATGTTAATAAATTGAATGGAATATTTCATGATAAAACAAACCTTAATAGTACTTTTACAAGGTATACAATATCAACCAAAGGATTGGCCAGACATATAACAGTCTTTAGCAAGGTTTCTTGACCCTGCTGTTAAATAGCTGATGTTAATGGAACATTACAGATTTTGGATATTTTTGCAAGAATTTAATGAATAATTGAGCTCTACAGAGCCATGCCCAAAATATGCTTTACTGTCAATAAGTGGAATATGCTTCTCTAAATAAATGCTATGGGTAGATTAAAGTAAGATAACAGTGTAAGATATGTGTCCCCTTAATGGATTTGAACACACAGGATGCCAAAATTTAGGCCTGCTAGACTGTTTCCATTTATCCCTACTAAATCTATACATATTAAATCTAGAATACTTGATAATAGTTTTCAATCTTACTCACAAACAATGGCTAATCTACAATGTATGTACTGTACCTGTGTAATATGTATTTATTCTTCCTATGTTCCAAATTTCAGCTGTACACCACAAATCTATTAATTACCTTTATTTTTAAATTAATATATTTTTGTTTGTTCAATCCACTGTAACTGTTGATGTGCCGCATACCACTGAAAAATCATGTCTCTTGTAATTTGTGTGTGTACTGATCATGTCTAAATAATTACATGTGTCGGTAATTTGTCTTTGTGGATCATTTCTCCCCAGGCCTCTGCTGAAAAAGGGCCTTTTCGGCTCAGTCAGACACCCCCGGTTAACAAATGTAAAATAAAATAAATAAATAAATAAACCCAAGGTAATAGCTGGCCCAGGTTTCCCAAACTAACAAGTACTGCTCTACAAATGCTGATTTTTATCAGGGGATAATGAATTACAGGCATATTCATAGGAATTTGTTGAGTAATTCAGTTATCCATAGGCATGCACAACAGAAATGATAATATCAAGTTTTGGAATATGCTTCTCCAAAGAAATGCTATGGATGAATTAATTCAAGATAACAGTTACAGATATATGTTTCCCCTGTGTGGATGGAACCCACAGTGCAGCAAAGTTTAGCCATGCTGGCCCATTGTCTTACAGGTTAAACTAACAGTCAGCAGGGGTTTCAGTTTAGAAAACATGTACTGAAGTGTTTATTAGAAGTCCTGTGGAGAATGGAGGAATACAGAAACTGCAAAAACTTAGCAGGCACTTTATTGTAAAAAAATAACATGTCAACACATGACTGAAAATATATGTTTAATCAATGGTTTTAGCTTAAATAAATGTGCATGTGTGCTTTCTTTAGAGAAATTAATTAATCAAGTTATGTATTTGTTTTTCCAACATATAAGGGTGCAGTAAGTGATACTGTAGTACTATAAAGGAAAACTACAAAGTGCACAGTTATCCACGGCCTAGGCACTATAGGCACCAGTGATGCATAATCAGTGGCTATATGAAATTATGTAGATAGATGTTGTGAAACATATGTACATCTAAAAAGGTGATAATTACAGATATACAAATTACTAAATAAATTAGCAACATGGGAATCAAACCCACAGTTAGAACATTTACCAAGCCCGCTTAATTATCCTCATGAGTTAATTGTCACAACAGCTGTACAATTATTATAAAAACAACTATCTAATATATATGGGGCAGAGTAATATCTGTAAAAATCTGTAGGAATGCTCAGGTATACATAGAATATTGACACTTAAAAATCTTATCACCTCCTATAACAATCCACAACTGCTTCGATCCTCAAACAGACTACTAATTCAGACAATCAAAATTAACAATGCAGCTGGTAATTCCTTCTTTGCAAATTCTGCAGGCAGAGCCTAGAACTCACTTTCAGCTGATATTACTTTGCTCTCCTCCCTAGGCCAATTTAAAACTAGTCTCAAACAACATCTGGCACTAAACTGGCTTTGCCACTGCAACAAGCCTGCCTAACTCTCATCAAGAATGTGAAAACTCTGTTAATCAGATTACTGTTGAACTTGCCCCTGACTGTCACCAGGGAGTAACTCTAACCTGGTGAACTTGTCTATTCTTGTTTGCTTATGTATTCTTTTTCTATACCATATTTGTAATATGTTTTCACTGTTTTTATTGTATCTGCTTACATTGGAGCTTTTCTCCCCGGGCTTCCGCTGAAAATGGACATGAATCCATTCAGACTATCCTGGTCAACAAATGTAAAATAAATAAATAAACAAATAAATAAATAAAAACTTACTGTATGATCTATGAGCTGCCTCCTCACCTTGGAGTCCCTCCTTCATAAATCCTGTGCATCACTCCAGTGCAGAATATCATAGCATTGGCAAACATGCTCTCCAATGGGGTCATTCCCGGTACTCCTTCATTGCTCCCCTGCAAGCCAGTACCATACATCTGTCATGGCAAAGTTCCTGAGTCTGCTTCTCATCCTCTGCTCCAATATGTCATATACAGTCAAGATCTGGGTCATCTCCTTATTGGTCCATTTAGGTGCATAGACATGTCTCAGCCTCCTCAAAGTAGCCATAATGTTCAAGTTAAAGAAGTCTAGGAAATACAAACACAGAGAAATGCTCACTGAGGTATCACTCAGTCCACACTTAAAATAGTCTGATTCAGTAAATGTACCGAAATAATATTTGAAAGTGGTGCTGACATCATGTTATCAGATAACTGGAAGATAGCAGGTATGTGTCACACATGGTACCCTTTATCTGTACCTATTGTCTGTTTCTAAAGAACACCAGGATGTTACAGTACATGAAGCCAATTTATGCAGAGGTACACAGATGGGATTCTGAAAACTTGAATTTTAATGAACCTGATGAATTATGTATGGCACAAATGGTACTTAAAGGTAGGTGCGCATAGGTGCACTTTGATTCTGTGATACAGTATGAGAGGTACATTGGCTATTGGTAGCCTTTCTGCTTTGGTGATTAGTAAATCTCTTCAACTCAGTCCTTTACACAGACACCTGTTTAAATTAATTGTTACTCAAAATGTTATCTTTAACAAAACTTGTTATACGTTACTGGAGTAATGTTGGTTTGAACTTTATGCATACAGGTGTTGTCATTTTAAATAAGTGATTTCAGTCCCATATGCAGTTTTATATACAGACTTATGCAGTCTAACAGTATATAAAGGTTGATTTACAGATATTCCCAATTCTTACTGGTAATTCCTTGCACTCTGTGATGTAACTATGGAAATGTACAGATTCTGACACTATCCATATTTGGTACATGGTGTTGATTATATAGATATTTGTTAATTCATCTTTTCTAACAAAACTGTTAAAAACATGTGCTGGTGCTGATATCGATATTTCCTCAATGATGCTTCTTAACAAAGATTTTATCACTACTTGCTCACTCAATATACTAAGGACCCATACTGTGTGTGGCCTGCCTATGGATCCTGACAGTTTCTGACACTTTCAGTAAGTTGTTACATTGTTACCTGCTGTAGTATCTTAATGTAAAATGGATGCAGAATCCTGTGCCACAATGCTGTTGTTGCTGGACCTCCATTCAACCCATATGTAGTGTGAGGGGTCCAAATCCCACTCATGACCTCTAAGGATATTACAGGTTATGTTGATTTTACAAATGTTATGTATGAAGGCATTAATGTAACTTTTTATATGTCACTTTACTATTTATCACTGACATTGTTACATAGACATTTGCAATGCACAGGGATGTATACTGGTTATGTTGGACATATACTGTTTAAGAATCAAATGCATACATGTGTGCACACAGGCATATTATCATCTTTTAGATGGCCAACTGTCCTGCGGTGACAACTTTTCCCTCAAAGAAAATAACATCATAATTGATGCTCTCTGGCAACATGGACAGAGACTCCTAGGCCACTCAGGTGATACGTGAAACAAGAAATATGGACAGGCCTCACTGACATGATCAATGCATTAGGGGGCCACAACCAATTCCATGGTACCTGTAGACCAGGCTCCTCAGATATGATCCTTCCTGCAGCTAACAGAGTGAGATGTTACAAGAGATCTAGGGGAAGTGATGCCCCCCCACCACCACCAATAACATCACAATATTTCTAAACAACAACAATTAGTAGAAAACCACAAAAACCACCAAGACGACGCAGCGGGAGGACCAGTAAATCATGTCTTGCAATGTCAAACCAACTGTGTTAAATCCAAATCTATTTCCAAAAATGAGATGCGGTGAATACAACAAGATTTATTCCAAAGTAAAAACTAATGTCACAAGCAAAACACCCACAGTAGAAGTCACAACAAGATAATAGTTAAGCGCTTTCCCCTGGGAATAATCCCGGGCTTCTTCAGAACATTTTAAAAATGAGCAACCATGTGCTTAAATATCCACTCATAGCATCATGTGACCCCCAAATCAATGAATCACAATAAACCATCAAAAATAAATTCAAACCCACTGTTAAAAATATATGTATGTATATATATATATATATATATATATATATATATATATATATATATATATATATATTACATTATTAACGTGTGTTTATATTATCTGGTCACGTTAGTAAAAAATATATGACGTATTGAAAGATTAAAATGTGAAATCTAAAATATAAAGTACATGTAAGAGACCTGGAGACCACCTGATTGTAATAAATTAAAAAGATGTTTTTGCCAACTTAATGAAAAGGTGTTTAGTGAACATTGTTTCTTGTTAAACATCACAGAACTGATGGTTAAATAATTATTAAACCGTTCCATACCCAACACTTGATCATAGAAGAATTTTATTGAAGAACAAACAACAAAGTATTAAAATGCAAGTTAAAAAAGTTAAAACTAAAACTAAAAGGTTGTCATAATTCCTACAACCTGGCAGTCCTTAATTTGAGTACACTACTAATATTGATGTTGTCATTTAACCCCGGGGTTCAACCTGCGTCCAGCTTCATTTGCCATAGCAACTCCCTATATTCTAGTTTGGTCTCCCAACTTCCACCCCTGTGGTCAATATCCACTTGTTCCAACACAAAAAACTTGAGCACCATGTTGGGACATGTAAGGGAATGCTTAAAAAATGCATTGGTCTCTTTTCTTTTTTTAACATCATAAAGATGTTCATAGACTCTTCTATTTAAGTGCCTTTCCGTCTTCCCTATATAAAAACTGGAGCATGTAATGCACATTACTAAATAAACCACCCTATTTGATTTGCAATTAAAATACTGCAAAGATTTAATGTGAAACTTCCTGGAAGGAATAAATAAAGAAGTCATATTAAACATAAAAGAACATTGGTGACAGGACCCACAATTAAAAGTGCCCTTCTTCTTATTGTTGTTACCTATCCACTCTCTATTACCTCTCACCAAATGATCTTTGAGGTTCAAATCCCTTTTTCTAACAAACCTAGGTTGAACGGGTATGTATTCTGATATCTCTTCATTTGCTCATAATACATACCAAAATTTTTTTGATAACAGTTTCAGACTCATTTGATGTCTCGGTATAAGTATGAACAAAAGCTCCTGTCTTGTAGTCCGTGTCAGAATTAACTGTCTCGGTAATGATTTTACCTTTCCCAATGAGTGGATAATATTTAATTTCCCTGTTCTAGACTACTTCTTATTTTTAATAAAAAACACTTCTTTCATAAATTCCTTGAAGCTACTTGTCATTCTAGAGGCAGTTATTATCTGCCCCTTCACAATCCCCTTTTTTGGTACAAGGGATGACCGCTGTCAAAATGCAAGTACATGTTAGAAAAAATTTTTTTGCGAAATATTTTGGACTGGAAACAATTATTTGTCATATGTTTGTATAAAGTCATGTCCAAATAATCTAACCTTTCCTCTCCAACATTGATGGTGAACCTTAAAAAATCTGTTTGATTAATGTAAGCAAAAAAATTCTCTAATTCATCCTTTGTTCCCCTCCATAACAAACAAATGTCGTCTAAAAATCTAGTGTACTGTACTATATAATTCTTCCAGTCTGTTTCAAGAATAAATCTCTTCTCCCAGTAATATAGTACACAATTAGCATACAAGGGGGCACAAGGTGCCCCCATGGCTACACCTTTCTTTTGTTGGTAATATTCCCCATTAAAATATAAAAAGTTATTTGTAAGGACTATTTCAGTAAATTCTAACACTAGATTGATAGATTTGTTATCTAACCCTGATTCACCGACCAGAATGTTAGAAAACCATTCCATCCCTTCTACATAAGGAATACTTGGAAAAAGTTCTATGACATCTATAGTAACCATCAATAATTCCTTGTAAAACAAGTTTTTGTTAATCTTTTTCAAGAACTCCCAAGAATCCTTACAAATGTGCTGTATAGAACTTACAAAATTCTTAACAGTAGCATCTACAAATATTGCTAAAGGCTCAGTGATACTACCAGCCCCAGCTACAATAGGTCTAAATTTCATGTTTTCTATACCTTTGTGCGTCTTGGGAATACCAAAAATTGTAGGTACTTTTGGTTTGTCTACCTTCAAAAAATTGTACATTTTTTCATTAAATGTGCCTTGTAACAAGTGGTCATATAAATGATATTTTATTTTAGCATAAGCTATGTTAATCTCGTTACGAGAGACAGATTTTTATTGATCAATGTCCTGTAATATATTATGCAAATGAATCTCGTAGTCGTTGTTGTACATCAAAACTACACCCCCCCCCTTTATCCGGTTTCATGACCCTAACTCTATGTTCATTCAGAGTGTCCAAGACTTTCATATCTTCTTTAGAAAAATTGTTCTCGTTTTTCTTCCCATTGTACTTAAGAAGCCTAATTTATCTCTCTACTAACTCCTCGAAAATTTTTAAGGACGAGTGAGTAGGGGATTAAAAGTACAAAGTCCATTCTAAATTGACTTTGACCTTTGAACAATATGTTCAAATTTAACTGTCTCAAAAACAATTTTAGTTCAATAATAGTGTTGGCAAGTGTTCCAGAACGCAAGGGTACATACTGAAAACCTTTGGTGAACAATCTGAAATACTGGTCCGTAATAGGTATTTCAGTAAAATTAAAAATGGTAAAATTGTCTTTTTTACAAAACACTTGTAGTGCAAACATCAGATCAGTTTCACCAAGGCCTGTCCCATGGTCCATCACAACCTCAGGAACCATGTCTAATTCTGTCCAATGTTCCAATTCCTCCCCTGAAAACTGTTCCCTCTCCCTCTTGCCCCCCTCCCCCCTCTGATAGTAAAAATCCAGAGTGAAAGCGTTTCTACCTTTTTCAGCTATTCTCTCGCTCCTTCTCAGGGCCTGTGGTTCATTAGAAAAATTATTCATGTGGTTTACATCAGAATTTTCATCACCATTCCTTTGAAACACATTGTCTTGAACATTGACATGTTGCCTGAAATTAGGTAACGGATATGCTCTGCCCTCCCGATATTCTATCAGATCTCTTTCTAATTTTGTAATTTTCCTGTCAACAATTTTCTTGCAATGATGGTCCACTTCCCTAAACACATTTTCATATCTAATCTTTTCTTTCCCTACCATCTTATTGTTGGTAAACATCTGATTTAACTGATTTAATTCTTTCAAAAGACTCTCTCCTTTATTTTCATAATCCCTAATCATAAGGTTCATAACTTCAATACCTGCTTTACTGAGCACTTCACACAATTGTTGATGTAATGTACTGTCCAGTTTCACATTGTTTGGGTACTTGAAAAAACGCAACCCCTTAGGTAATCTATTTACATTAACACATTGTTTTAAATAATCAATTTCAAGCTGGTTAACTCTAAATGCATACAATTTGTCACTAAACACCCTAAAATAATCATCAAAGTTATTTGCATTATTGGAAATCGTACCTTCCGTGAAATTGAATCTCCTAGTGGTCCAGGTCTCAAAATTCAAATCAGTGTGATTGTTAGCATTCAAATAATGTCCTTTAAATCCATTGTTCACCCCCAACCCCTCAAAACCATTATTGATATTGTTACTTCCCCTCCAGGAATTTGCAATATTCTCCATTTGGTTAGACACCGCCAGTCTGTTTCCATCAACCACTACCACTGAATTCGGCACTCTTTCATTACGCTTGTTGACGTTGTCCAAATACTGTTGTTGGTTACCAGGGAGACCCGACCCAGTCCCCAGTTCACCATTCCCCAAATGGTTGGTAAGTTTGGTTAACAAAGCCAAAACTTTGTTAAATTCACTCCTAGTGACCGAAGTACTGTCATTGTTATCAGTTTGGTCACTATCTCTGAACACGGAGGAAATTTCTTCCAAATTGTCGGCCCGCTGCTCGTCAGCCGTAATCAACTCCGAACAACAACAATTAGTAGAAAACCACAAAAACCACCAAGACAATGCAGCGGGAGGACCAGTAAATAATGTCTTGCAATGTCAAACCAACTGTGTTAAATCCAAATCTATTCCCAAAAACGAGATGCGGTGAATACAAAAAGATTTATTCCAAAGTAAAAACTAATGTCACAAGCAAAACACCCACAGTGGAAGTCACTACAAGATAATAGTTAAGCGCTTTCCCCTGGGAACAATCCCAGGCTTCTTCAGAACATTTTAAAAATGAGCAACCATGTGCTTAAATATCCACTCGTAGCATCATGTGACCCCCAAATCAATGAATCACAATAAACCATCAAAAATAAATTCAAACCCACTGTTAAAAAATATATGTATATATATATATATATATATATATATATATATATATATATATAGATATATATATATATATATATATATATATATATATATATATATATATATATATATATATATATATATTACATTATTAATGTGTGTTTATATTATCTGGTCACGTTAGTAAAAAATATATGACATATTGAAAGATTAAAATGTGAAATCTAAAATATAAAGTACATGTAAGAGACCTGGAAACCACCTCATTGCAATAAATTAAAAAGATGTTTTTGCCAACTTAATGAAAAGGTGTTTAGTGAGCATAGTTTCTTGTTAAACATCACAGAACTGATGGTTAAATAATTATTAAACCGTTCCTTACCCAACACTTGATCATAGAACAATTTTATTGAAGAACAAACAACAAAGTATTAAAATGCAAGTTAAAAAATTTAAAACTAAAACTAAAAGGTTGTCATAATTCCTACAACCTAGCAGACCTTAATTTGAGTACACTACTAATATTGATGTTGTCATTTAACCCCAGGGTTCGACCTGCATCCAGCTTCAGTTGCCATAGCAACTCCCTGTATTCTAGTTTGGTCTCCCAACTTCCACCCCTGGGGTCAATATCCACTTGCTCCAATGCAAAAAACTTGAGCACCATCATGGGACATGTAAGGGAATGCTTAAAAAAGGCATTGGTCTCTTTTCTTTTTTAAACATCATAAAGATGTCCCAACATGGTGCTCAAGTTTTTTTGTGTTGGAGCAATTTTGGAACTGAGGATTTAAAATATTTTTGGGAGATAGTCCAGTTGCTTATTATATAATAGAATTAGTTTATTTTTGTTTAATACATAATTATCTTGAATTTAATAAAGTATTTTATCAGCAGTTACAGGGAATGGATATGGGTGCACCTTTTTCCCCCAGTGTATTATAACTTATTTATGGACTTAACTGGAGTAGAATATTTATACAGACCAGATTTCATGCAAAAAATATGTCCAAAAATGTTATAGATATATTGATGATTTAATTTTTGTATTTAGAGGAGGTTATGAATTAGTTTTAGATTTTATACAGAGGCTACTGGATAATAGATTTGGTCTTAAATTTGATGGACTTCAATCTGGGAAAACTATTGTATTTTTGGATGTTCTATCAGAGGATTTGTCTGATGGCAGGGTAAAAACAAAAGTCCATCAAAAATTTGAGGAATTCTGCAACACCGAATAACTTTATTCTTCTTCTTCTTTCGGCTTTTCCCGGTTAGGGGTCGCCACAGCGGATCACCTTGTCCGCACATTGATTGGCAGTGGAGTTTTATGGTGTCGAGTTGCCAGCCCGGCGCCCAACCTTCCACAGAAGGCACACTCACACACAAACCTAGGGCCAATTTAGAGTGTCCAATCCACCTGCAGCATGTCTTTGGGATGTGGGAGGAAACCGGAGCACCCAGAGGAAACCCACGCGACCACAGGGAGGACATGCAGACTCCGCACAGAAGGCACCCCAGCCGGGGATTGAACCGGAGAACCTCTTGCTGTGAGGCGGCAATGCTAACCACTGCACCACCGTGGCCGCCCCACTGAATAACTTTATTAAAATTAATAAAATGTAAAGCTTTCAGATAAAATCCTTCGTCAGTACATATTACACATTTCGAATCACAATATAAATAACAAAATGTTAACAATCACATGATGCCATACAGCCCATAAACCAACACTAATAATAAAACAACACAGAATTACCTCAAGCACATTTGCCTGTATTTAAGAACTGGTTTTAAAGAAACCATTTTATTGATGCCTGGTATTCGATCAGCCTGCAGACGCAGAATCCATTCATATTCTTTACATTCTAATTTATTAAGTAGATCCCCACCCCTACTGTCTAAAAGTAATAATCATTACCTTCTTTTTGATGTTGAGAAAAATAATTAGTGATTGTACCCCTTCTCATCTCAGATCTATGTTCTACTATCCTATCTTTCAAATTTTTACTGGATTTTACCATTATGAAAACTAGGGCATTTTTACATGTTGCTAAATATATATTAACTGAATTACAAGCAGCCAAACAAGAACATTTAAAGTGTATACCAGTAACAGTATGTATAAACAGATGGTCTGAATTTATTAGTTCACAACTATAACAATTATAACAAGGAACTGTTCCTACCCTAGAGGATTTAGACTGCTTTGGAAAAGATATCTCTTTATAACATAATCACCTTTTTAAACTAGTACAATTCCTATAAGAAAATCTAGGTGTATCACCTATATATTCCCCTAATTCAAGCAATGATTTTAAAATACACCAATTATTTTTAGCAATTTTTTTCAATTTCACTACTACATCTACTATATCTAGTACTAAAATTTAAAATATCTTTATGCTCAAAAGATCTATTAATATTATTAGCAGTATAGTTTGTTTTAAAATAGGACTGTGCTTTTCCATCTCTGCCATTAACAACCTCATTAAATGTACATGTTAATAAGCCATCAGTATATCCTCTACCTCTAAATTCTTTCAGTACTTCTTGCATTTGACTAAGACATCTATTGTGGTCGCTGCTTAACTTACTAATCTGTAAATATTGGCCCTTCACTATTCCTTCAAATACATGTTCAGCATGCATGCTATTTTTATGTAAATATTTATTCCTATGAATAGTTTTTTGTAAACACTAGTATACATACCCAGATTGTCATATAGAAGGTCAACATCCAAGAAATTAATTCTAGTTCTGGAAAACACCATTTTAAACTTTAAAAAGTCAGTAGTAGTATTAAGAAAATCAACAAAATTAGATAATTCAATCTCATCTCCCATCCAAATGAAAAAGCATCAACAAATCTTTTAAAACAACTTTTGATCTATATGAATCTGGACCATTGTATACACAAAGATTTTCACACTTATTTAATGTAAGATTTACATATGTGTTTGCAATGGGAGTACCCATTGCAACACCTGCTATATGATGATAAAACCTATTATGAAAAATAAAAATATCATTATCCAGTACAAGTTGCAAAATTTCACAAATAGTTTCAATTTCTCTTCCAGTTAAATCACCATACTCATTCAATAATTCCTTAATTGCAGAAATACCATAGCTATTAGGAATTACTGTGAATAATGACATTATATCCACATTGCAAAAATAAAATCCTCACAATTATTTTCATTAAACCAAGTAGATAAATGAGTTAAAAAGTCACCCATGTCCTTGATAAAAATGTTAACATAAACTAAATATTTACTCAATATGTTCTTTAAATATATGGATAAGGGCTCAGTAGCCCACCCCTCCCTGAGACTATGGGTCTCATAGAGGGATTATTTAAATACTTGTATATTTTAGGCAAAGCATATAAAACAAATATAATAGGACAGGGGACAGTAAAATAATCAAAGATTCAGGGAAATGTCATTCATAATCTGTAGTTTATAAATAAACATATTAATTATCTGAATACATTTAAACTTGTTAAACTTGTAATTTCCTTAAATGCAATGGTATCATTTAAAATATCATAGCTTGGATATATTTGTCACATTCCATAATAACAGTTGCACCCCCCTTGTCCACTTCTTTTATAAAAATAGTATTATTTTCAAGTTCACTTTACTGAGTCCTCCTTCCCATTCCTAGGTCAGTCTTCATCAACCTTATGAACTGCACATGTGACTGGCATGTATACGACAAACCTTATGCTTGTTTTAACTATTTTTACATGGTTAATGGTGACAATGATGTGAGCACTAATGCTGTTTTTTTCCTTACAATAGTTGAAGTTCATTCCTCTTCAATAGCACAGCGCCATCTTCTCATGCTGTGTTGTCAGGTGTACTGTAATGACCTAGTAGTAGGACCACCAGTATTTCATATTTCTGGAATGCTGCCCTCAGTCTACTTTTCCTCCATACAGCAGTATCATGGACACTTTCAGGGTGTGCTGCCATGACATATGTTATGCTACCATCTGCTAGACAGACAACTTGGTGGTTGATGGATGGCCATCACTTTCTCTTTATGTATCGGTCTGCTTCCAGATGTATTGGTGAATTGATAGGTATGTGTGTGCAATCTATTGCACTGAGTAGATGGAAGATGTTTGCAATGCTGTAAAACTAGTGCATTATAGTTCACTGCTCCATTGGGGGATGGATAGAAAGTATATACAGTCATACACTTTACTGCTTCCAGGAATTTTGCATGGATTTAGCTGGAAGCTGTCTGTGATACTCCCTCATGTGTCTCTGGAATGTCCCAGGTGCAAGTACACCCAGGTTGAGACAAACTTTGGTTTCAAGGGGGATGGGGTTTCCTCACAAGGTCTGTACCGAATTGTGCGGGGCACATATGTTGCAGACAGTCTGCACCAAGTGTCTGTCTAGCCAATATCTATTGGATATTTGCTGGTCTAACAATTGGTTTAGTTGCAGCTTTCCTCTGACTCACAGCTTCATTTATGGCTTGTATCGCTGCAGTCTGTTGCAGTTCATTAACAACATGTTGCACTTTTATATAATTTTTGATGTTTTGCTCTGGATTTCATTGAAATCCATCATATTAGCTTGAATATTTTGGGGTCTGTAAAGCATGCACTAAGAATTTCAGAAATGAAGTCAGTGTGGCAGTTTGTTGCATTTAATTTGCATTTTGTGCGCACAATGTGTTTTGGAATCAGACCGGCAAGCGCAAAATCCCTAATTATCGTGCACTGAATATCTAAGTACTCGAGCTGCCTTCAGCATGTCTTCTGAAACTGCATCTGCAGGAGGTGGTCTGAAGTCTTCCTTCGATGTGCTGTACTGTCTGCAAATAGCTTCCTGGAACTTTACAGAATTTGTCCCAAAAACATAAAGCACAACTTCTTGACTTATGATATATGCTTCTTTGTCAGTAGGGAATTTTTTTAGGTGATGTCCTAACTAGGAAAAGATGTTCTTGTTGTTCTTATCACCACATATAACATCAGCTGTAATCTGTAATACTGACTTTTAATGATAATCTGGCCTGCAATAATAGTATACCTCACAAATGAAGACCTGCCAGATTACAAGCAAAACACCCATCCCTCCTTCCTAGAATGGATGAATCAAAAAATTATGCATTCTAACATCCCACCACCTTGCTGATGAGCCTGTCATCCAAACCACTAATCAGTCTCAGGTTATCTGGGTCACAATCAGGTCTCTGTCCTCTGATGTCACTGAAACAGGGTCCAGGACTGCATTCTTACTGTAGCTGTACATGTTTTTCATTGCAGGAAGTACAATATTAATGAATGACTCTTTGAAAACACTTAAAGCAGAATAGCATCACTTCATTTTAGCATAACTGTAATGATTTTCATGAATACTTAAATGTTTTCTACTCTTCCAGTACTGAATTAATTATGACTCAATATACTAGAATAAAGGGGAATTTTCTTAGCAAAAATGAAATACGATTTAGTAATGTACATGTATTTATTTATTGAAATGTATTTATTTATTATTTGCAGTTACTTGCCATACTTAAACTACTTTTATGCAGTGCATTTATGATATTATGAATAGAATATGAGAACCATGTTCCTGTAATGAATGGAAATAATAGTGTTGTGCTATTACTGTAAAGATGTTACAAAACTGAAATACTTATTTTTCAGCATAGGAAGAACAATATTGTAATAGGCGATAGGAGGAAATAGCGCTATAGTTTTACTGCAGCACTATAACAAAACTCTTGCTTAATTGACATTTGGCATTTACTAGATACATGCAAATGCAAGTTTTTTTGTATTTAGGACAGTACTGTACTTTTCAGTGAACAGAAATAGTATCCTATATTCATATTTCAACCCTGCAGCAAAGCTAAAATACATATATTTTATCACAAGGAAAACATTTACATTATTACTTTAGTAATAATCATGTCATTAACAAAGTAACCCTTTAAGCATTAAATGCAACTAAATGTCTTGTGATAAAAAAATCTCAAAGAATTTTGGTGTTATATATTATTTGTAAGTCAGGTTCAATTCAAAATTAATTTCAATTCAAATTCCCAACTTTCAATATATTCAGTAGCTGTCCCATAATGAGTTCGTACTGAGTACTGCATCTCAAGATGTTTCAGTTACTTCTTATTAACTATGCATAATATATTAGAATAATTATATCATAATACTAAAAATGTAAAATAGGGTTAGCAAGTCATATGGTAAAGTATGCAACGGTAGCATAATGATGCATGACATTAACACTTTACATGGTATAGTACTAAATATACATATGTGTTGGGGGTTGCATAGTCTCACTTCATTTACTTATGCCTTTTACTGTTTATATATATATATATATATATATATATATATATATATATATATATATATATACATACACACGTTGCACGACTGAATCTCAAAATACTGAATTTCATTTGACTGAGACCACAACAGCTAATTTTCAAAATACGGAAAACTCATTTGACTGAATCTCATTATACTGAAATCTTACAATCTTGAATTTCAAAATATTGCATTTTGAGCACTAAACATGCACACTTACAACACCAATGAATAACTCTTTCCAAAACATAAAAACTTACTTACCCTCTTATCAGAAACTGGACAATATAAAACTAAATTATGGTTATATATTGTGCCCCCCACATCCCCCAACTATATATATATATGTATATATATATATATATATATATATATATATATATATATATATATATATATATATATATATATGGATTCACTTCAGAAGCTCGAAATACTGAAATCTCGAATTTCAGAATTTCCAGCCCAAGAAGTTGAATCCACAAAACAACGGAAACTGAAAACCGTGAAATTCAAAACCTTGAATACCGGAGGTTTTGAATTTTTGCAGTTTTACTAAATACACACACACACACCATCCACCACACAAACACACAATCACTCTACTACATGAAAGCAGGGGGCAAGTCTCCATGCACCCCCCCCAGCCCCCCACACCCCCCCTACTTAAATATTCTCACTCTGAGGTTGCACTACATACACACACACACAAAACACCACCACACAAGCTACTTTCTCTTCGCACACACATCACAGCAACAAAACACACTGGCACACACCACAGCCCCTACCCAAACCCCTTAACACACACACTCACTTACCTGAATACATGAACATAGTGAAACTTTAGAAGCCCGAAATTCAAAACCTCCGGTATTCGAGGTTTTATATTTTGCACTTCTAAACTTTCGCTATTATGTGGATTCGATTTCTTGGGCTCGAGATACTGAAATTCGAGATTTCAGTATTCTGAGCTTCTGAAGTGAACCCATATATATATATATATATATATATATATATATATATATATATATATATATATATATATATTAATTCCAGGATCAAACTACTGTGGGGAAAAGGGCAACTGCCGGGAGTGCATGAAACATCTGCCATATTACTTTAGACGCTTCCCATAAAAATGTAGAGACATGCCTACATTTAGAAACACTACAACACTATTTTCCATGCTGCTATCGGTATTCTGAGTTATAAGTTGCAGTAATGTTTTTTATCACAAGCAAGTCACAGGTGAAGGGAAACACACATCACATAAATGGCTTAAAATTCAGTATTTTAAAATTCAGGATTGTAAGCTTTTAGTATAATGAGATTCAGTCAAATGAGTTTCAGTATTTTGAAAATTAGGTATTGTGGTCTCAGTTAAATGTAATTCAGTCATGTGAAGTGGACCCGCATACATATATATATATATATATATATATATATATATATATCATCTTCCACTGTACAGCTTGTGAC
>NC_056732.1:1424794737-1424797237 GCF_019279795.1 Protopterus annectens
TTGCTAACTACTTAAGTTAATTGACTAAAAATGCAACAGACCAGTAATTTGGTTTTCAATTAGTCTGTATATAATAATGGCAAATAAGCCTTATCCTTCAGAGATTGCATGTATGTTCAATATAATATTAATAAATATTACATCAACATCTTCAGAAATGTGACTCAAGTTGTGCGAATACAGAGTTTTTCAGAAAAATAGGTGGGCATGTGAAGCTGGGGAATGCTTGCATCACTTCCTTCCTTTTAGTGCACACCTTATATTAAGTTTCCCATGGAGACCTTGGGGCATGTCTGCTTTAAGCTTAATTTGTTGTCTCAGTTCTCTTACCTCTAACAAGGTGTTGTAGTACCTAAAACCCATCTGGGCTTTCCAATAGTAAGAATTTGAACTGAGGGTTGTTTGTGCAAGTAAAAGTATGCCTAGTCAGGGCTTTATTCTACTCTCTGTTTCTTATGGCCTATCTTCCTTTGTTCTGTCACTGAGTTTTCTGATAGTTTTGTCTATACACAAGGAGTTGCAGGAGGAACAGATAGCTAAGTAAAATAGGTTCATGGAGTGGCAGTTGTATGAGCTATTTACAGAAGTAGTGGAGATTCTGCTAGATAGCCTGTATTCAGAGCATTCAAGGATGGAGGTGCAGCAGCAGCTACCACATTTCTCCATGCCTCTGGGTTGGTGGGCATTGTTAATGATAGCACTGTCTCTTTTCTCTAACAAAGTTTTTGCAGAGTTGGTCTTTTGGTAGGAAAACTCAGGAGTGTCTCCTAGCACTCGCCCCAGTTCTTGGTTGTCTGTATGGAGATCCAAGTTTTTCTCTATGATCACTCTAAGATTCTTACTGTCTGTTGAGATAGTAGGGGGAATCTAGAGGTGAGTTCCTTCATTTGTGTGAGTTTCGTGGTGAACCCTGCTTTCAGGATGGGGGAAAATTTGGAGTGCCTATGGGAGTGGATTTCTTTTCCCATTGTCTTCAGTAGGTGTGGAGGGTAATGACTTTTTATTAAAAGCTGTTTTAGTATCTGGCTTTCTTTGAGGAAGGACTCCTCCTCACTGACTAGTCTTCTAAGTCTAATGTACTGGTCCCTGGCAATATTCCTTTTCATGAAGGCAGGGTGCTAGCTGTTATAGTCCATGTAGTTATTCCTGAATGATCCTTTCCTATAAATGTTGGAAGTGTACTTCCTGGAGGGGGATCTAGGGTCAGGGAGGTCTCCAGGAACTGCACCTTGCACCCATTGCCAGACATTGTAAAATCCAAGAAAGGAATGCTTTCTTTCATGGTCCTTATGAAATCGTTAAGTTCAGTTTTTGTCCCTTGTCACAGAAATAATATACCATATATATGTTTTATATAGATGTACTTTCTCATAACCTTTTAGGTGTTGAAGTATATCACTCCTCCAGCTGGACAGTACCAGATTCACATAAGCTGGGGCCATTTTGGCTCCTCCTATTTGATGGTGGAATATTTCCCCATTGAAAGTAAAAAAGGTATTGTGTGGTACAATACTGATCAGCTCTCATATGTTGCAAATTTTCTTTCTGCTTAGGGTAGTGTGTTTTCTATGGTAATTAGCAGTGAGGGTAACACCTTCCTTGTGAGGGATGTTAGTGTGTAATGCCACTATATCTAGGGTGAATAGTTTCTGATCTCTGTTGGAGACTTGGTACTGGTGGAGTTGGTTGAGGAATTTCCAAGATTCTGTTACACAGAACTTGGAGTTCTGTATTATTGGATTCAGGTTAAAGTCTATGAACTGAGAAATGTTTTCTGTTTTTGTTCTAGAAGAAACTATATGTCTGAAAGGACGATGAGTCTTACTCTTCTGGGTCTTGGGTATCCCACATAGCTTCCCTAAGCTAGGGTTGTACACCATTAGAAAGTCAAATTCCTGTTCTGTGATTTTTTTTCCTTGCTGCGACATCTCTAATAGTTGTAATATCTATAGCTAGAAATTCATCTACCATTTTTTGTTCAGAACAGATTTCATAACAGTTGTCATTTTTACTCCTGCTTTATTAGCTTGTTGTACTTAGTCTGTTCCATTACAACAAAGCCTGCCCCCTTGTCTACTTTCATAACTCTAATGTTGTTGTCTTTCCTAAGTTCCTCTAATGTTGCTTTTCATTTTGGAGTCAAATTGTGCTATTTGGTGTGAGGGATTCTGCTTAGTCTATCCTTGAAATCCCTTCCACACACACCCTAGAGAACACATTTAACTTACTGTCAAGCACAGGGTTGTATATACTTCTCTTTTTCAACACACTTACATCATTATGTGTTCATATCAACATCTGAATTCTTGTCAGCACTATCCATTTCATCATGCATTAAGACTTTTAAATTCAGTTGCATAATGTACAGTTTTAAGTCTACCACTGTGTCTGTAATGCTGGCCCTTGGGCAGGTATGAAGATAAGTCCTTTTTAAGGAGATCAGCTGTTCCATCACTGAAATGTTTTTTAGTTAAATTAAACACTGGGAAGGCTGGGAGGG